>NW_010294554.1:0-46831 GCF_000700745.2 Antrostomus carolinensis
TCTTTTCTCCAGGATGAACAGCCCCAACTCTCTAAGAGCTGGACAACAACCTCAAGATAGCCCTCCTACATGAAAACAGGAAGATGTGTCTTGAACTATTATCTTTACACAAGCACCCTGGAAAGCTGAGCTGTTTTTTAAATGTTGTTCAAAAAAGCCTCTGTCCCTGTCCACCAATTTCTCATTCCTCTTACCAACAGCCTTGCTGCTCTGGCACTGGAAAAGTCTAGCAAGACTGCTCATTTCTCAACAAACTCTTGCTGCAGACTGAAGAGTTTTAGCTAAGCATGCACATTTTGGATGTGTATCCAAACCAAACCCAAACATCTTGAGATTCTTCCTTCACTAACTCCAAACACATTTGATATGCTTAAACACACATTGTATTCTGTCATAAACCAAATGGCTATTTGCTGTTCCAAATAACCAGATATATTTTGCTGGATGATTAACAGAAATATTGCTCACCCAAAGCAATCAAATTTTCATTTACATATTTAAGAGCCTGATCTACAACCCTTGAAGTCTGCGGGACTATTTCCAGTCACTCTGACGGACCTTGGATCTAGCTTTAAGCAATTTTTTCCCTTGGTTATATTCAGCCATTGAAGACTGAGCTCAGTACTGATTTTTTCACACTGTAGCTCAAAGAATGAATATCCTGAAAGCTTCTTGTAAGGCCGGATATCACTAGGTAAATTGAATACAGAGGCTTGTTTTCCTTACATTTGGTTTTGATGTTCTGTTCACTGAGCCTATGACTGCAAAGGTTATAGATGATGCAATTTATTTTCCTTCTGCTTTTTACCAGTAGAATACTGTTCCTCTTCCTAGATTAAACACAGGCTTTATTTCACATTTATCTTAAAAGACACTTCTTTGAAAGGTCCAAAATCTAACAGCATGTTTCACATTTGCTAGTAGCCTCTCATTTTTATCCTGGCCTTTAAGGAGTCTGCTTGCAAACCGATTTTGCCTTCCTAATGTAAATGGTAGGTCTGCCCAGACTTAACAGAAAGAAATACCATTCTTGAAATCTTTGTAAGCATCCTGTTGCTATAGCAAGCACTACAGACATTTACATTATCATCATTCTATTATGAATATGAAATTAAAGACATTGCTACTATGTAAGATAATAAACCATCTTTTTATTTACTCTTTATTTTACTTTGTTCCTTCAAACTAACGCTATACAGTAGTAGTATATACACTACCTATACGCAGAAATCTGCTAATTTTCTACTGACTACTGAAAAGTGTTGAATTAACTGCAGAATGCTCATCACATTAAGTGCCATACTTGATTACTTATTCATTATCTTAAAAACACAATAATATTTCTCAGTGAGTACAATGAACAACATGTAGCCATATTCAATCTGTACATCATACCGCACAGTGCTTTTTGTTCCTTTGTTTTCTATAAATACAAAAGTGAAATCAAGCTTATGCCAAGAATAACTGTGTAACTAACAGTTTGCATACAGGTTTTGTAAAACAGACTTTTTACTTTTGCATTCACCAAATAGCTTGTCTTGAAAAAGAGGCTATTATTCCTCATTTTATTTTTCCAGGGAAACTGGGATCTAGCCAGTAACAGGTAAGTTTTTTATAATTATTACAATAAAAGGTAGGTAGGATCTGCATTAGGAAATCTAATTTACACTGCTTTTAGCTCAAAAGTAAGCTTTCCAGTTACATTATTTTACCTCAATTAGTGTCTAAGATTGAAGGTAGATCTACTCATTCATAGATGTCACGTTGCAAGTCTATTTTACAGTATTCCCCTGACACTAGAGAATTATATGAACTAATTGAGAGCTAAACATTCCTATGCTGCTCTTGTGTTATTCGATATTTCAATAGTTTCCAGAGGTTTATTATTATTATTACATGCCTGTGTGGTATCCTTAACCTACAGGGTTTAATCAAATGATCTCCCTTTTTAATTGGTCACAGTTACATGTCAAGCAACTAATGAGATGTAAAATTTAACTGGTATATTCAGCAAATATTTATTAAGTTTTTTCACATTTCTTATCAAGGGAATGAAGTGAACTGTAAGCAATACAATAACCTAAAATAAGTTGTAAACTTCCAAATAATCAAGTTCATATATGAAAGCAACTGGGACACTTGTTGTAAGTACTCTTAATATGACAGCTATACCTAGAAGAGTTTAGAAAAAAAAAGGAAAAAATACAAACAGTAGGCACTGCTCTTCATTTTTAATTACTCTTCCTATTTTACAAAAGTAGCAATGAAAACAGCCACCGTTGTGCTCCCCTCTGACCTGCTGAATATATTACTAAAAAAAAAAATTACTCAATTATCACTACCAATACTTCGTGCTTTGACTACTTTCCCAGCTACTGCAAAGCTAAGTTTGTTTACACATTCACTGTTTCAATGTAAGAAAGAAATGAATGCTCAGATGGTCGAATTTCAAAGAGGTCAGGATTGAGATCAAGCTTTTCACAAGTACTTGATATGCAGCTCTTCTACCTTGACACCTATTAAGCATTTCCAGCCTGTGATTTTGACTAGACACCCAATCCGGATTTTCTTTCTCAGTCCATTCCCATACGTGATCAAGATTTGCAAGTCCTTTAGCTTCAGAGGAAGTGAAAATGCAGATTATGGACTTGATTCAGTTTCTAAAGAAAGCAATGGAAAGGTTCTGCTGCATCTAATGGTGCCTAATAATCTCCAAAACTTCTCAAGCTGAATGTAAAACTTACCAGCATTTTTCAAGCACGTTTAAGTTTCTAGAAATGAGTGAATAATGAAAAGTTAACAAAACATTAAAATAACAATTTTTTGAAAAAGAGAAATTGCTAAACATAAATTTATTACTTCTATTTTATCGAGGAAGAAAAATAATGGAAACATTAAACTAGAGAAACTGTTTAAATGTGCTTTAAAAACTAGACAGTTAAGGAAAATGGTTGGTATCTGGTACTATGCAAGATATGCAATACATCAGTTGCTTCTCCTCCCACTGAACAAAAGTGAGCCCGTGTTTCAAAATTGTTTACACCAGCAAAGACAGAAATGAGTTCTGCTGGATCACTTTATAAGCATTAAAAAAATCAGAGCAGAGTCCCTAGAGCTTGTGAAAATTCAGATCCCCAAGATACCTTTCATAGAGTATTAATAACTACATACTTCTAGTTTTATTTCCAATACTTTTGCAACACCTGAATTCTTTTTCTAGATGTCAAAATAAAAAGGAAAATTATTAGCAATAAACTTTCAATGAATCATTGTAATATGTAAATACTATGCAATTAAGATCAATTCAGCCCTCAGTGAAATCTCAGTAAGACTTTATCAAGTAGGCATGATCTGCTTTCCACTACAGCTAATTAGCAAAGGATCTACTTATTACAGTCAGTGTAAAAGATATCACTTGTTTTCTGTGAGGAGCTGAAGAAGGAAAGCTTGTAAGGGAAGGAAAACAAGCTGCAGCCTCACTGCTCTCTCCGAGACCATTGCCTTCCCATGCTGACAAGGGACGAATTCCAGACTAACCAAAACATTTTGTTGCTTTCCCTCTCCACTGCTTAGTTAGTAAATAGTATCCTAAGCACCTCTTTAGCAAACACTGTTGTAAATAGCCACCTGTTCATTGCAATGAAAAAGCTACGTACCAGCTAACCTTCTTCAGTTATGTTTACACTGTCTTCAAACCAGTAAAATAGATTTGGCCTGATTTGCTTCAGCAAAGTGTCCTTTTCTAGAACATGGATTCGCTGACTGCAAAGATCCAAATAACATTTATATTCTAATTGCTATTAAAGTTCCATTTTGTTAAGTGCCTTGGTACATCTTACTCCTGTATTTAAGAATGTCTGAGGGTTTGTTTTTTTTAATTTTGTCTAAGAGGACACAGATTTCACTAATATCAAATTTTATAAGAAGGGCAGCTCAAAGTTACTGCAAGCCTAGAGCTCTGTGCTCTGTAAGGGAACATTACACATTTTTAAGTTTTTCATGCACATTGTATGACAAAAAGCACAAGTTGCCTTCTGTCCTGCACAATTCATCTCAATTAAGTAGAAACAACAAGATAGGGACTCTCATTGTACAAAAACGAGCTAATGCATTTAGCAAGCTGTGATAAATGTGTCTTGAAGTTATTACAGACACCGGACTAACAAAACCATATAGTGAGTAACTATGCATATTGTATGAACAACCTTTCCTGAAAAGGAGAATATATCTTTTCAGAGGAAGGTTTGCAGACATAAAACAGTGATCAGCCCTTTCTAGGCAGAATAGCTCAACTAGCACAAGTATCTCACAGAGCAATGGAAATGGTGCAATGTATTCACCAAACACTCTCAAGATATTGCTTTATAAAACAGACTACTGCTTTTCACAACAGCCTCCAGTGAATCCCCAGAACAGCCATTACCGCAGGAACATCCAGGTGTTGCTGAGCTTGAACAGGAGATGGAGCTGGGAATGAGAGGAATTCTGCTCCCCTGCCCACCCCAGCTGCCACTGCCTTTTGTTTCTCTATTTTTCTCTCAAGTACAGCCACATCCCATTTCTGAACAAGTGACAGACAGCTCCCAAAACTTGACCACCTGGCCTTTATCAATAGGCATAACCATAAAGCCCCCAGGACCTGGACCAGATGGAAAGTAAAATTCAGCAACATTTGTGAACAAAAGCACTTACCCACTAAAATCTTGTTTCTTGGTGAAGTTTAGCATTGTTTACTGACAGGTCAGCACTACGAGTAAATCATCTCCTCTAGGAACTGGTGTCAACACTTCTCTGGCCACTGCTAATTGTTACTCTATACTTATGTCACTTACAGACATCACCACAGTGAAACACAGTTTGTAAATTACTTCACCTTCATGCAACAAACCAGCAGCAGAAGTAAAACAGAGCTTGCTCACTTGGCATTTTAGCAATGCACAAAACATGCTGTTCACAAGCACCTCTGAAAACATTCAAATGACAATTGCATTTACTTGATGATCAAGTAAAAACAAAGTTTAGTTTTTTTTGTTTGTTTTTCACATCTCAACCATGATAATTGCTAAGTCTTTGATAGGAAACAGATTCAGAAATGCTAAAATGTTTCACTTGAATTTTGTCACTTTTCATTTGCTGATCTCCCAAGTTGCAAAGATTTCCTTTTTAGCAAATGCTACTTACATCTTTTTTGATTACATGCTAAAAACGTTTAAATGCTACTTGCAAACATAACATGTTAACAAATATTTTGTTTTGTCAAAAGGTGACTTGCAAAGCAATTTTCAAAGCATCTAAAAGAATTTAACTTCACTGACTAGCAGGGGATCCCGGGACTAGGACTAGAGCACTGCGGTAGATGTCAGCACTGACAGCAGAAGCCCAGGCAGACCCTTTTGCAGTAGTGATACCCCTGACTAACCTGAAGCTCACACACAGCCTCATTCATTAAATGAGCTACAAAACTACACAAACTTAAAGGATTTGCAGGTTCTGTCATCTGTGAGAGGGACTGCCTTATCCCACAGAAATATTAAATGTTGATTGTTAATTTAAAAGCTTTAAAGTATCAGTGGGGGATACTTTATTTTAATTAAGCTGAGGAAATTTACGTTCCAAGACAGCAAACACTCGCATCCCTAATTTTTTGTTCTTTAAATCAAGCATGGCCTCAGGATGAATATTTTGCACTTAAAATTAACCTAATGTGTAACTATTTCTAAGCTTTCCCCCTAAATGTTAGTATAGAAGCAAGTATGAAACAGCAGTCATACAGATCTTACAAATAAATACTT
Organism: Antrostomus carolinensis; assembly: GCF_000700745.2. NCBI lineage: Eukaryota > Metazoa > Chordata > Aves > Caprimulgiformes > Caprimulgidae > Antrostomus > Antrostomus carolinensis. Next base: position 5,793 of record NW_010294554.1, read on the forward strand.
GCAGAATGTATAACAAATTAATTATATTTGTGTTTTAGTAATCAAAACAGGAATAGAATGCAGTCTTAAAAAGGTGTCATGTTGACTAATCTTTATTCTGCACATAATTTCAGACCAGAACTCCCCATTTTCTCAATGAAAAAGGACAAATTATATATTATTAATGGAGTTTCAACAGGAATTTAATAAGGCCAGACCATACCTCCATGAAGAGATGAAAATGGACCATGTGGCTTCAGAAACACAAGCTTCTGAAATACTACTCATACATTGTTAATCCCCAGGACCAAAGAAACAGATGTAGCCTCTATAACCTTCACTCTCAAAAATTTTATGATATTTAAATTAATCAGATGACATTTTCTTAAAGTAAAAAAAAAAAAAAACAAAACCCAAAAAACTGTCTTTTCTTATTTCTGAACATACAGTTTTCCACTGTTTCAAACTTTTGTGCAGGCTATGAAGTTATTAATATTAAGATTCTCTTACTAATTCCAGTATGCTCCACTTTAAAGGAAAACAAAAAAAAAAACCCACCATCACAGACTTACCATAAATACAGCACTTGATGCTAGTGTATTAAAACCCCTTCTTAAGCTATTACAGAGAGAGGATAAAGAAAGGAATCATGGACCTAGCTGGAAGGGTATCCAACCTGAACAACTTTTCTTCCTTTATTCTAATTGCAATTCCTTTAGAAAAGCAGAGACAGACACCCAGAACCTCGAGACACTATTTGGTGAAGTTGTTTCTGCTACTACAGGAGATCACAAACTGTTCAGCCACCCTCATGACCATGTTTTGGCTCATACGTTGCTATCTATCCCTTTATACAGCACCTTCAGTGTCAGGAATTCAGCATTATAAAAGCAGCAACAGATTTACACTGCGTAGAGGAACTGTTTGGGACAGAGGTTTAGTCTTGAGAGCATGTACCATTCCTAGGAGTGGAGGCTAGAACTCTGTCAATAATATGACAGACCCAGGGATTCATTCAAATGCCTTTGTGCCTTTAAAAATGGGTAAAAACATATATAAAACCAGATACTTATTTCATTAAACTATTGATGTTGAGACCTTGCAAACTGAGTTAATGCATTTTATGGTGTGCTAGATTAGAAGTTATTCAGTTAAACATTTAAAAAGGATTCTTAGATTATTTCTGCCTTTCTTGCCTTGACGGGGCCTACAATCAACAGTTCCCTTCCTGCTCCTATGACATGACAGAGAGAGTTGGAAGGAATAGTAAATATTTCAAGTTGCACTACTAGAATTTAAATTATATCTCTACCACAATTTGTTTGAAAAGTTGCATTAACCTTTCCTTTCAACTTTGTGTAGTAGCAGGAGGAGTGGCCTCAATCGGTATCAATTTGAATTATAGACAACTTTACTAGAAATACTATTATGACCATTTTTAAGTTGTTATAAACCAATTTCCACATTTGTTTAGCACTAGGCATATCTCAAACTTGGTTTTTTGACATCCTCTTAGGTAGCAATTGCCTGCTTTAGATATCTGTGATGAAGTGACAACTGGCTTTTTTTCAGTTGTTCCAAACTCTAGGACTTCAATTATACCTGGCTGTGAAACTATATAGTGAAATTAGCAAATCTCCTACATTGCCTGAAAAATGATCAGGAGAACTAAAACTAGGAGCTCTAATAATTTTTTCTTTTTAAAACAACTTTTATGACCATACTTAACTTTGCTAGAGTACAAAAACCATAAACACAATAATAAAATAAGTTTGCATACCTGGAAAGAAATCTTGAATACCTTTTTCTGCCTTATGAAGGGATTGGGGCAGGGAAGACTATTGCTGTATGTTAGAATTTCTTCAGTTTGATAAAGGATAAATATTCTGATACAAAACCATGACTAACTACAAAAATTAAAACTTTACCCTAGACCTTTAGTAAATTAATTGTAAGCTAAACAATGACTATTAACTGAGATCCCCTGTACTTCCAGCCAGCCAGGCTAAGAACTTGAGACCATTCCTAAGGCAGGAGGCACGTATATTTGCCTTGGTCAGGGCCTTGATTACATTAATTAGCCCTAATTGCCCTAAATGCCTCACCTGGCATCCATTCTAGCTCCTCAAGAAACTTCCTTTAACCTCAGGCCTAGAATTTCAGTCTTGTTCTGGCCTACGTTGCAGTTGTACCTAGTTCAGATTTGTTTCTGCTCTTAACTCCTGTGTAGCCCTTGGATCTGTGTTGTAGCCTTGTCTCTAGTCTTGTCTTCTGGAGGTCTTGTATCTAAACTATAGCTGGCTTCACATGTTTTTCTCTGGCCCTGTTCCCTGCTGCTCCTGACAGGAGGCTGGCCCTGGTTCACCACCTCACCCTGCCTGGGGCTGGCGATGGATTCTGTTACCAGCACCCTGCTTAGAAGGCACGGGCCTGTGCTACAGTCAGTGAGGGCACGGTCTGTCCTGGGGTCACCCGTGACTCCTGGCTTGTTCTCCCTCACCAAGTAGCCCTGTTCTTGCCACTTCCTGATACGCTTCTGAAAACTGCAAGAATCCTCACTTTTGAACCGAGGAAGCTGTTTTTGCTATCAGTGTGCAAACAAAAAAAGGTACGATTTCTTTCGTGAGCAGGTTTAACACCGAAAGTATTATAAATACAAAAGAAATTTGTGAGAGTGCTGTGGTGCCACTGAACAAGTGTCACTGAGGAATTAGAGTAGGCTATGGGTCTCAGAAGAAAACTGGAGTTCAACTGTCAAGTAAGAGACTAGGTCTCTTCTGCCAGCCATTGATATTGGTAAAAACTTTTATTGGGTTCTGCTATATTCAGCTGTGTGAAGGATCTGGACATGAACTGCGGCTCCTCTGAAAATCCAGGCTTTGCCCCAGTATATTTTAACAAGAGTATTTTTTCCTCCATGATGTGGGATGCTGAAGGTGCCACACTTCTCTCCTGCTTCTCTGTTCCTGAGAGATATAATATAGCTCAATATATTTTTACTTCAGTTCACAAGTTCTATTTCTATTTTTCTCTTTACTCCTGTGTCAAGTTAAATATGTTCCACATTGAAAGACACTGATAACACTGACAGAGTGTGCTCTGCTATTCTGCCCAACAAAAGCTTTGTCTTGAAACTAACCTTTCCCTCAGCAGACAAAAGTGAAGGGCACTAATAGCAAATGAAAACATGTAGTACTGTTTATTAGGGCTATTGGTTTGAATGCCAAGTTCTCAGTCCAGGATTAAGTGCATTTTGTATACAGCTGGAATATGTCATAGATACATTTAGGTCTTTGAATTTTAACATTCCCAGGTGATTTTTTTTTTTTTTTTGCATTAGCCTTTAGTACAGAAAGAAATCTGTATATCTTTTAAGTTCTGCAATTACGAAAAAAAAAGTAATATTATTTAAAATAATGTTTAAAACTGAATCATTATTAAGCAATGGCAGCAAAATAAATGATAAAACTTCCAGATTTTATATACCTTCCTTGAATAGAAGCATTTTATCTTTAGTATCACTTCAGATACTTTAGTATCCCCAACATCATATTTGATTGTGTCTACTTAAGTCAGTGGTGAAGTTTTCGAATGATTTTACGCATATGTGCCCAGTTCTTCATGAGTAAAATCAGCAGAAAATTTCACCACTAATTTAAAGCTTAACAAATTTTCTGAACAAAGAAGCAACCATCTTCTTCCACGTGCTTTTGAAAGAATATATTAGTTCCATGCAAAGAAAGCAGGGGTTTCTGCCTGCTGTAAATAACTGATATGTTTTGTAAATTATGATGCTCATTTATGGTCTGATGCAAATTCTAGTGAATCATAAAAATATGCCCATTGATTTCTGGGGACTCTGGATACAGTCCTTAGGCAAATTGTTTCTTACAATTTTGTTAAAGTAGCCATTTGGGAATCATGATGTCCTGCATGTTAACATCAAGGGGTTTTTTATATTTATTCTGATTAGGTTTGGTTTCAGCTTTGTTTATTAAATAATGTGAATAATGATTATATAGGAATTTATTTTGAGTGGTGGCATTAAGAGATATACTGAAAACTTTTAGAGGAATAGAAACAGAAAAAGAACTGAAGAAATGAATTGGATGTTTTATATATGTAAACAATTTCTATGACCATCCTACAGCCTACCACCACTCAAATCCAGCATGTTTTTATCAGCTATGTTTTCATGAATTTGGGAAGTAGATGAAGATACGTATTAGCATTTGATCATTACTTTTTGGCACTCAGTCTGAGAACTGATTTATTCAAAGAAACACTCTGCATACTCTCTTTCTTTATATGCATTCTTGCCTTAGGATTTTTAGGCAGGAATGGTGGCTTGTAATGCTCCTTCTCAGTGTGTAGCTGGTCAAAAAATGGAGGCCTGTCTGCTGATAAGGACCTTACCAGAGTTACTTATGTCTCCAACACTTCCATGCTGTTTTACTGCACTGGCCTGTATTTGAAGTTAGCCTTGAAGACCACCCAGAAGTACCAGCTGGTGCAGAGCTCCGCTACTCACATTCTTAGTAGAAAGGAGCTGCTATCACCATAAAACAAACTGTGCTCAGTGTTTTGCTCTGCCTATCTTTTGCTTGGTGCTACAACAACGTGCAAGTTGTACTCAAGAAGGCCAGAGAGCCTGGCAACCGATTACTTGAAGCTGCCGCTCCCTACTATTCCATCATGGCTTGCTTCTCTCAAGTTCTTTGATAAAACCTTTAGGACCAGAGGCAAGCCACATTGAGTAAAAGATCAAACTCGTCCCCTCTGGCAGTTTGTCAACACAAGAACTTGGTAGGGCACAGTGCACATTTGTTATGGCAGGTTTTTAATTATAACTTTGATACAGCAGTGATAGGATTCCATATGTGAGAGTAATGCAGTGTATGCACTGGTAAATCAAAGTTGAAACAAATTTAGGTCAGATACTCACCTGAGGTAAATTAACTGTTTCACCGACATGAAGGGAACCCTGTGTATTTCTCACAGTTGAGAATCTGATCCCTTGTGAGATTTCACTGAAATGTCTAGGCTATAAAAATTGCAATAACAATGGGTATTTTACATAAATATACTTTGCCCTCCCTCCTAACTCTGAAGCTCACGATGTTACTAAACTGTTGGTGAACTTTTAGGAGAGGGAGACCATGTGTTGACCTGTGTAAAACACATGAAACCTTGAAAATATTAGAAGGTTGCGGACTTTGGAACTGTGAACCTCAGCTGGAACTTCCTGCAGACTGGTTTCCCGGTTAGAAGGCATCAGGTCGAGTTTTGTGCTTTGTAGCATACAGCATGTCTGATCACAACTGACAGACTGCTTTGAAAGCAGGCAGTAAGGATGAACACTTAATCTGCTGCCATAATACGACTGTAAAAGGGTTTCCAACTAAGGGAAGCTAATAAAATAAAGCTCACGGAGGTAAGATATTTATAATATAATGTGCATAATTTAATATCCATAAATGACAACAAATTTGTGTGTGTCTGTAATTTCTGCGAGACTGGTCAGTTCAATTTCACTACAATAAGAGCATCAATTAAAATAAGTTTCTAAGTAGCTTTCTGTACCAATCTTTAATTATATAAATTATGAGCTGTTCATATTATTACTTGTTTACATTCAGTAAGTACCAATTTAGTTTAATCTAGATAAAATGTCTGTAATAAAGGCACCCTACTGCAGTCTGCTTGTCGCAAAGCTTGGATTCATACCACAGGTACATGCTCAGATCATGCAAGTCAGTCTAGCTGTGCACATAGCTTCCATCAGTTTCTAAAGACCTATGGCTGATGCTTATCAGTTTAGGACCTCACTTCTATTTTTATGCTACTGAATAACTTCAGAGATCTAATAGATATCCCTTGTAGTTCTCCTCCCTCCTTTCTTTCTCCACCCCACTTCTTGCCAGTTATCTAAAGGTCAAATGTTGAGGCTTTTTTCTAGTTATGGTGAACAAGATGGTATTTTACTAATTGCCCCCAAAAGACAATAGGACCATTGTCAGTGCAAGATACTAATTGGTGCAGATGGAATTGTCAGAAACCAAAGAAAGAGCTCAAAGTATTGTTCCCACTGACTTTAGTAGGTCCCAAACTGGACTGTCTGGGCAGCCTGTTGACTATGATGTGTATACCACAATATCCACAAACACTGGGTTCTATGAAAAAGTGATTGTAAATTAGGATCTCATGAGAAGAACAGAATAATAGGTATGAGTTTCAGGTACTACATTAAATCCTCTTCTGGAACAAAATTGCTGCTACACGTCTGGGCCTTTCTTCAGCTCATGCTTCTGTAGTAGTGGGGGGCTTAACCTTAACCCAGAAGGCTCCTTTTCACAGTGTGTTCTGCAGCCAGAGATCCACAAGGGATAAAATGCCTTTAGTGGCTGACATAGTTTTCCATCTTTCTTCTCTGGATCTCCAAATCTGGATAGGGCCATTGCCAAAGATTTTGAACGAGTATAAAGAGGAGGGAGTGTAGAGGGATGGAGGGAGGAATGAGGACAATCAGCATTTGACTGTGTTTGCTTACACAACATTATCAAATACGGGAATTAGGGTTGACATCTGAATCTCAATAGTTTTTGAGGGACTAACCTCTGTCTCCCATAGAAGAAGAAAAGGGAGCAAAACACATGATGTGTGTTGGTCTTTTGCTGGAAGAAGCAGCATACAAAAATGGAGGACACACCTGTTTAACAAGACAGGTAGACAGAGGAAACGGAACAACCGCACTATCAGATTCATCCTCTCATTCTTCACATGTGAGTTCAGGCCATGATTTGAATGCCTGAGAATATGCTGAGATTTTAGCCCAAGGGAAGAAAATGATGAGGCATTGACCCAAAAAGGAAATGTTCAAGGCTTATGAATCCTTTAGTTCTGTTTATCAAACAGAATCCTCAGCTTTTCCAAACAGAGTATTTTCATTTCATGCTTCCATTTTCTATATCACATGCACAGATAAAACAACTGAAAATGTTCTAGAAGGATCAACAGTATATTACACTAGAAAAACAATTTATTTCTCTTGCTCCCATTTGAACCAGTGTCCCTCAGGTTTGCATTGATAGCTGGTGTGGTAGGCCTCAGGACGCTGTTACCATGAGTGTGAGAGATCAGTGATAGGAGTCAAGTGTCTTTTTGATGTAATGTTATTTATTAAAGAAATAATAATATTCTTGCCTCTCTGAATATATAAGAAATGACCACACCTTCCTTTTAAAGAAAACTCCTTATCTGTCACTCCTATAAGGTCTATGTCCCAGTGTACCAAACCAGGCAGATGAGTAGAGGGATCAGAAAAAAAAAACTGTACAGTTCAGAAATTGTTCTGGTAAAATGATCCTATGTGTTTGAGTGGAACAAGGATTTGGGAAAACAGAAATATTATTGCAGGGATTTGTTGTTAATCAAAGCTATCGTGATACGATATACAGGAAACCACCACAGATTTATGGCTGTATTCACAGAAATAATTTTACTGACCTCTTTGTAAGATTATCTGGCTCTATGCAGACATCTTAAAATCTTAGGTGCTGATCTTGCAAAAACTTCTGCACATACTTAGCACTTGTTATAAACAGTTCTGCTGAACTTAAACTAGTTGCATGACTAGTGTTAAGCAGCTATCTAATGATTTGTAAGTCTAAAATTTCTCTCCAAAAAAGATAATCTTCTACATTCTGTTTTAGACAACACAATATGAATGTGTAACAACAACCAGTTCTCTGTTAGTCTTATGAAATTTAACAAGAAAACATCCACTTTAAGGCATTCTGTAATGCTAAGAGTTTATACCAACCCTGCAAGAGAATTCTAAGAGACACTTAAAAGAAAACACCTTGGAAAAGTATCAACTCTATTATATTTTATAAATATTTGGCATAACTTCTGTAGGTATCTATCAATTTTTACATTTCAATCTATTATAGATTCTACAGCATTTTCTCTTCTTGTGATTAACACTGGACTTCCCTCCCTCCTCTGTGGGATGCTGATCTACACTTCTGCTAGATTTTCATTTTATTCCTCATCAACAGGCCATGATTTTACATCTATCACTGTTTTTCAGTGATACAACCCACGCTGTAAGTTTCAACGAGCTTTCAAATGTATGCAAACAAAAGGATAGACACATATTTGCTCAAAATTTCATTACAACTTTTCTTTTTCAAGAAAACAAAAATAGCAATTTTCAAAATAAAGATTTAGTTCTACAATATGTATTTCACAAGAACAATTTTTTATGTAAGTATGATTAATGAAGAAAAATGCCAAGAAGAAGTTTTGTCCACCAGCTCCTCATGAACAATGTTGCTTCTTAGCTATACTGCATTATTTTCCCACTGGAGTTTCTCAGGTAATTTTTCCTGCCTGAGTAAAGCACTCCCCCCACAGATTTGCCACAGGTAAGCTCTAGAAGGTAGAAGAAAATAGCTGGGAAGAAAATAACTGAAGAACACGCAAGAGAGTGAGCATCTGGAGCCTGTGTATTTTTAGAAAGCAATAGAACCTTTGGAATCTCCATCTTCTAACAAGCAGGTGAATCTGAACAGAAGCAGCTGCTCAAACAACAACAGATTTACTCAGTTTTCACTCTGTAAATTGTGACTGAAGAGGAAGGGAAGCATATTTTGTAGAACAACAAGCAAAAAGAAACAATACTTCTGCTTATAGCACTTGCGAAATTGGCAGGTACAGGGGACCTGAACTGCATGACCAAACCCTCATAAACAGTGACACAAAAACCCATTTGTTTCCGTAAATGAAGACAGTCAGAATAACATACAGCAGCTTGTCACAAAAAAATATTTAGGAATATGTAGAAATAATCCCAGCCCTAGAGCTGTCTAACCCATGTACCTGTGATGAAGCACATGTGAATTGTACTTGTTAGTTCTTATTCTTAACAACAACAACTGACTACTCCTATTCTTCCACTCATCTCTTTCTACCTTATTGACCTGTTCAAAACACCTCTTTATAAAGCATTTGTCATCCATTTTCTCTAAACAAAGAGACTTATTGAACTGCTACTGAAATCAGTAGCAAATGTCCCACTGAATGGGAGTTGGATTAAGTCCTTAATGTGTATGAGCAGTTCCATAAGAGGGCAGAAGAGACAGTAAAATACACTTATCCAAAACATCTGTGTATTTTACTAAATTTACAGGTGTAGGAGCACAATTTTTAATAAGGATAAATAATAAACCAAGTAATTTCAAAGTTATAATTTGACATGTATAAGTCACATTGATACCAACTCATGTAATAAACTTCCAGATTTCACAACTTCAAGACAAACAAAGAAATCCTTGGAAAAGAAACATCACAAGCCACATGGGAGGGGAAAAAAGTGTTTTCTAACCAATGTCCCAATGAACAACATATTAGTCAGCATGCAGCAGGGGAAGGGATATCCGTCTACATTAAATTAGTGGGGTTTTTCCTCTGTCATTTAATTACAGGCTATCAACCTAATATTTGGCCAATAAACAGGATGGTAATGATTCCTCATCAGACTATAAAGACTCTCACATGGATATCATCCTGTTAGAGAATGTGTCTTATTTCACAGCTGATTAATACAAAGAATATGACTCATAAAACCTTAGCCCAGCATTCTCTGAAATCTTAAGTATTATTTTTTACTATTTGCAAAAACCATTGAATTGGCTTTTTAGTGGAAAAATTCTCTAGTGACTTACACCTTGAAATTCACATTGAATGAATAATAATAATATTATAAATAGCGGTAGTATTAGAAATAATATAATAATAAAATAATAAATAAAAGTATATTTGTGCAAAATTTGATCCTATAGAAAGGATTTGATCTATCTAAAGATATTTGATCTATCCGAAGATTGAGAATGAAAAATGTGCTCCTGCTTTTCATTTAAAATTGAACATTGAACTGCTGCCTCACTGAATAAAAAAAGGCTTTGCTGAAGTAATGCTAATTTATTGGCCTAAATGTATATTTACTTGTTCACAATGGCAGGATGATACACAAGTGGAAGCACAGCATAATAAAGGTCTAATTAATCTGTGGCATAATACAAGTGAAGGAAAGGGGTATAAAGGCTTAAATGAGATAAAAAAACCTATTACCTGTAAGTAGCAACACTAGTCATTGTAGGAGAGATGAGAGCTACAAAATGGACATGTTTTTACCTCCAGATTAAAGGCTGTATACTTTGAAAGGGTCTCGTTTTGGTCTGTAGGAAGGAAACAGGAGAAGGAGCCAGTCTTCATCTTAAATATTACCTCAGACAGGAAACTTAGCCTTTACAGAAGTGTTAAGGAACTTCTCATCAAAGCTTAGCTGAAGACATAAAATAAATAAATAAAAAGTAATTCCTTTTCCAGGAACTCTGTGAAAGGGCACTGAGCTCTTGCAGCAAGGCCTCTGCTGTCTTTGTTCTTAAAAGGGCTAAAACTGTCCTGGTCAGTCTCCAGGGACAGGGCTGTGTTGGATGCAGTCTCATGTAGTTTTAAATTGTTAAAATGGCATTTTGTTCCTACAAGGAGATTCCAGATTGCCAAACATGCTCCTGCTGTGCTTCCGTCTCCTCATTACAAACGCTGAGAGGGGGTCATGCTCATCCTCCTCTGACTTAAGACACACAAGTCCTTGCCCTTAAGGTCAGAGGGAAAAGAAGAGGATCCAGCCAGCTCCTCGCCTTGCCTTCTATGTTGCTGGCCCACATAGAACAGCTGGAGCTCAAACCAAAAGTACATTTGCACCCTTAAGGGAGATGCAACTTACAGCATTATAAAAACCCTTTGCTGATATAACTTTTCCAGTGCTGTGAATAGAATAACCTATACTAACAAACTGGCTTTTCTGTTCTTGCCAGCACTGCTTTGTTGAGCATTGGTAGGAAGTTTTGCTAGGATTATGCACTCAAATGAAAGTTCACCTCATAACAGGGTCCTAGCACTCTCCCATTAAGCATGTTTTCTTCTGATTGATTAACCGTCAAATATACACCATAGTATAAGGAAATGTCATCTTAATTCACATGCCCTCCAGCCAGACTCAGGCTGTCATAATGGAACAGCTGGGAAAGGATCAACTTGTAGAAGCAGAGGTAGCTCCCAAGAATTATCTCTGAATTACCCCAACTCTTAACAAATAACTAGTGCTTGTATTCTGAAGATCAGCAACCTCCACTGTAAAATAAATGTAGTTGCTTATATTTTATGCATAATGAATAAATTACTCAAATGACAAATTTTAGGTTATATTTCTCCAACACAGATTTCTCAGTTATTTAACTAGACATGATCCCAAAGTTTTCACCAATGGCATTTATTAAGCTAGCCCTTCAGTTTGCAGTAGTATCTTTATATTAAACATTCTTAGTATGTAAAACTGAAAGAGCTCACAGAATTTTTCCTCCAGTTCATATTTTCTCCCTAATATATACTGATCAGGTGAAAACATATTAGAGAATATAATTCTCTGGATTAAATATTTTAAAATAAGTAACCAAGATGTTTTCAAGAACATTGGTAAGAGAAGAAAAAACCTTGGAAGAGAGGCAATGCAAATGTCTGCAGTAACGCAACAGTAAAGTTAAATATAGAAATCCTACGCCAAATAGCTTGAAATCAAAGTTCCCAGGAGATCATGACCTTTGCCTCCTGTGATTTATCAAAATAAGTCTTTAATGGAATTATCGCACAAGACATTAATTTTCAGAGAACCACAGCATTAAACACAGCAATTGCACTGGCAAGCCCCTTGCCTGTATAGTCTGCTCCTCCAAATGGCGGTAGTGATGAATCACTGCATGCTCAGAGCTAGTTTACGTCTTGCATCAGAATATACTTAATATACCTTGATGCTGTGGCTGTTCAAGTTTAATTTTTCTCCAAAGAATTACAAAGAAATAATAAATATGATTGGAAAGTTTTATGATTTTTCTTAGAAAAAAAATCTTTGCTACAGAGATAACATTAGCACAGCCACCATGGTAAGCTTGAGATCTCCTCCAGTCTCTGTCAGGTGCATACTCAGAGGATAGCTTCTGTGGCCTTTACCAAAAGGCTCATTTATTCTGCAGTGGAGGCTCTACGTACCTGACACACAGAGCTGTAAGCTGTGCAGGGACTCTGTGATTTGAAGCCTATTAAAATGACTGAGAAATAACTTCTTCCCTATTTATTCACCTTGTTTATTCACGCAAAGATACACAGCAAAAGATTAAAACAACACAACTGTACACGCAGAATGTACTAAACTACACCTTAATCTTTCTTTACATTCTTTGATAAGCTACAGTGCCTATGCTACAGCTTCTGTGAAGATGCAAACTATTTTACTATAGCATGCTCCTGGCATTCCTTTGGGATGTTCTTCATTTCTCTTCTTTCCTAGGACAGTACCGTCAATGTTTTTGCATTTTCTTTGCTCATAGGCTCCAGTTTAAGCATCACAAGCCTTGCTAGCCTAGTTAGACACAGTTCCCCAATCATCTAAGCATACTTTATGATGTGATCTTTTCATTGCCATACTTTGTTTTCTCCTTGCCAGCCTTTCTTAATTTAACTCTATAAAGCTGAACAGCATAACATCACTTAGGTAAAGTGAGGTGCATATGATATTTACAAAAAAAAAAAAAAAAAAAGCAAAATCCCAAACCTTCAGACTTGTTCATTTCCTCACTAATAAATGGAATTTAAAAGGTCACTAGCTGAAAACAGTTTTTTAAAAGATTCCAGATAAAATGACAGGACCCAACCAGGTAACATGACAGAACCCTACATAATTTCGGTGTTCACACACCTTAATTTTTATTTAGCTACGAAAAGATAAATCAAAAGGAACCAAGAGAGTTCAGAAAAACAATCCTCCTTTGAAGAAGGAGCTGACAGAGTGACGACTTTTTAGAAATAAGCAGAAAGACTGATTTCCCAGATACAAAAGAAGTGATGTTATCTCTTCCACCCTTTAAAGAACAGAAAGAGAATAAGAAGCTTTCAGTATTCTTGGGAGGTCTGGCAGATTTACGTTTCTGGCTCAGATGAGATTTTAACTTCCCAGTAACACACTGATATTGGATAGACTGCAACCACACAGAACTATTTTGCTTCCTGCAATATTAAATAGCATGTGAGAATGGAAAGTAATCATAATGGCAGAAGATAGTTGCCTAAAACATTCACACCAGATGACCACATTTAAATGTACTCCAGCTTGTTTCTTTTCATGTTTTGGGGGAAAATGTATTGCACAAGATAGAAACACACTGTAATTAAATACAAATATGGTTTAGCTTCCAGAAATAGATATTCCTTATATTTCTCATCATCCTCTACATTGTTTCTCAGTCATTTCTCTGATTCTAAACATACTGCCTGGTATCACAAAACCTTGTGATGTTGTGGGTATAGTTCTGTAATAATAAGAAATCCAGCCTTCACAGATAGGGTGTGCTGAATCTGGCCTATATGGAAAGAATAAGGAAATACAGCAGAAGTAAATTAAAACATATGTATTCCACAACATCTGAAGATGTTCAGAAAGCAAATATAGATATTATTTTGATCTATATAAACTGAATACATCAGCTTAATAATCTGAAATTGCTTGGCAGAATTTACTCAAAGAGTTGAAGATAGCTTCAAATGATTATTACTGTAAATACAGCTCTTACAGGTATTTAGTCCAGCTAAGTATTACCCATGGAGTAATAAACTATGGGATGTGTGAAGACAGTAGTTTACAGTCACATTGGTAGATCAAATTCATGCCTATGTTTTGTCTCACAAACATAAAGTGATGCCACGAAGTTTTATTTCCTGATTTGCAGACAGTCAGATGCTATCTTGAAGTTCTAGTAAAACACTCAAAACCAACCACAGTTAAGGGACCTTGCATGTTTCCAGCATTTAAAATATGTTTCTTAAACAATTTTTTTCCAGTCACATTGCACAAAGTACTCTAATATTCTTCTGCAACAAAAATAACCTGTTTAAACATAATAGATTGCAAAGATAAAGCTAATTCAATTGTGTCTATGTTATAACTCTTTTTAAACATCCTTATGGAGAGTAAACAAGGTCTTGTAGAATATACATATTCTGATTTATTTCTATTTCTGTTATAATTCCTCAGTACTTCAATAAGTGCCTGAGCTAGTATTATTTGAAACGAACAGAAAAACTTCCACTATGTAAATGGGCTTTGTATGGTGGTTTTTCCTAGGTCACTGCTTGATATAATTAATACAGAAGAAGTACATATTTTCTTCATATCTTTCACCAAACGCTTAACTGGAAGGAATAAGTAGATATACATATTAAAAGAGAATGTTTATCCTCTCTTTAAGAATTCATGTCCATACTTAGTCACCTGAAGAAATCAGAGACTTCAACAAGCTCCCAAACACTGTTTTTAAGCTCTGAGTATCTTCAAATTTGATTTTGCAGTGTCTCAGAAAACAAGAGAATCAGTACAACCACAAGAGTTATTTCCATTTATTTTCTTCTTTTTTTCCAAAACAGCTTCCACATTGATAGCCCTTTTCTTACTCAGTTCTTGCACCTGTATTAGGAATTATGGGACTAGATAAGAGTTTTGACTTGAGTGTATCATAAGGCTTCTGTATTTAATTTATTTTGATAATTTTGACAAGACACAAGATACCACATAAGTAGATTCATGGAACCATAATGTAACTCCTGGAAATTATCACTGTAAATAATGTACATGAATTACAAATGCTGCATAATACTACTTTCTAATGTAATGAAGTTGAGGAATGAGATTGGACTATTTTATTATTAATATAAACTCTCACTATTTTATGCAGAAGTGATTAATTCCATCCATGAAGAAGGGACTTACACTCCAGCTTAATCAAAATCTGCTCTGATCAGGGGGAAAAGGTTAAATCATTCCCTTGATAACCTATGCCTTTGGCTCGAAGTATCTTGCAGAAGATACAAAAGATGAACAAAGATACAAAAGAAAAATATATGCTTGCTGTGTTCTCATCCTTTCCCCCAGGATCTCTGTAGTATTTAAGACAGAAAAGTGGCCTAACTGGAGTTTTGCTCTCACCCAATACAGTTGATTTTATATTTCACATGAGAGGTGGCACAAGTAGTCAGCACAAGTTAAAATAAGTGGGGACTCTTTTCACAGGTTTTCTATAATGAGAATCCTAGGAAAATGGGTCTTGTGGCATTGCCACTTTCCTTCTTCTTTGAGTTAAAGAACTTTTTACCTACACCTCCAGCAGTTTAGACATGAATGAGGGCAGAAAACTCTTCCTCTTTGTCAACTTTGGTCCCTGTGATGTTCTGAGTAAACAGGCTACGTGGACTCTCAGCACACTGGGGAAGACAGCACTTAATACATTACGCTAATAAGCAGGCCACTCAACTTAGAAGAGTGGAGAAGCAACAGTACAGAAAACATGATTGGAACAAAGCAAGTTCTCATGAAGTTACTATAGAGACAGTGTATCTGCTCAAGAGTTTCTGATTCCCAGCTTTTTCTGAGCCCTTCGGCAACAGCAGAACTCTTTCTCTACACTCTTTGCAGCAGCACATACAGAAGTCTTTTTCTTTAGCAAGGCTAGTCCTACTAGACACTCTATAAAAGGACATGCAATTCCAGAAACCTGATGTGTCAAGTTGTCTGAACGTTGTCACCTTCATTATATGAATGTGAATGTTATAATGACAGTACCAGGTTAACATCCTGCCACCTTTATTGAGATCTTCTAATAATTCTTTACTAATTGTTGATACAGGGGATAAAGTATTACTAAATCATTTAGAATACAACTTATGTAAGGAAGCCAGAATATGTCTTAGGAATTTTGTTACTAAATTAATAACTAATGAAGATGAGTATTTCTTTGCCTGGGGCATCAGCTAATGACGTGGAAGGCTTGGGTTCCACATCCTGGTCTGACATTGACTTCCACAATGAACTTGGAAGAGTAATTTAGACCCTTGATGATTTTGTTAAATGGGGGTGATAATTTCTTTAGGATTGCATGGATGTGTACAACAAAGTGTCAGCTATCATTACAATGTAGGTCATATACATATCTAAGATGAAAAAGAGTTTCTTAGCCTAAGCTTATTAATATCCAGCACAAAATATAATCAAGAAATACCCCCCCAATCCACCAATCAGCCTGAAAAGACATACTCTTCATCTGGGGCCAAAAAGACTTTTTTTGTGCATTCGTGAATAAGGTTGAGTCACAGAAGCAGTTTTAAGTTTCTAGGACTTGGAACATTTTTCAGTTTCCTATAGTTTGAAAATAGTTTTACTGTTGTTTATGCAATCAAAAAATGACCTGGGGTGAACTTTATCTTTAAATATTGATCTCCGTAAAAAGCAATTTTTGGCTTAGCTGAATTTATTTTATAATCTGCTGATGACCCTTGTGGGTGTTAATGTGATTAAATATAGTAACAGTTATAGATTTTCTATCATCTGATTTCTTTTACCTCTGCATCATTCAGTATACATCCTCCAGTTGTTGGAACAAAGAGGGCCTAGAGACACATTGGTTCTGATTCATCAGCCTGAGTCAGCCCAGGCAGTTCCAGGCTTTCCCCTGAACAATGTAAGGGTCCTATGGGAAAACCAGTATGAAATCAGGTAATTTAAAACAGTGTGAGAATGTATATATAGAAAGGGATGATTGAAAGTCACAGAGGCAAGCTGAGTCCTTAC
Organism: Antrostomus carolinensis; assembly: GCF_000700745.2. Taxonomy (NCBI): domain Eukaryota; kingdom Metazoa; phylum Chordata; class Aves; order Caprimulgiformes; family Caprimulgidae; genus Antrostomus; species Antrostomus carolinensis. The sequence goes on from NW_010294554.1 coordinate 22,507, forward strand.
ATTTCCCAAATCTTGAATCCTGGAATGATCAAAAAAACATTCCTCTAGGTCTGCTTTTTTGGGTTTAGTAAGGATGTTCAATTCTTTGATAGCAAATGATGGAGAATACAATTGAAGATAGATAACTTTTCAACAGCTGCAAAAACTGAATGTCAGCTCCTTGTCAGCTTTGTCCCTCAATTCTGGAGTGATCTGAGTCCAGACAATCTGAAGTTATCTGGTTTAACTCACCTATGAAACGACTTATCTTTACTATTTACCTGCTGTGGAGAGATCCTACATTCTCTGTGCAATCAGTTTCAGGGCTACTTAGCTATTGACTGGAAAATGTTTGAAACTCTCCATGTATAGTGCTATTTAAGGTCAATTGGCTATTGGATCCATGTAAGGGCACATTGGATAGGATGCTTGTTTGTCTTTTATGCTTTGCCAGTGACCTCCATTCTTTCTCTGTCATTTCTCAGCAGTGAGGCTTTTTCTGATGAAAGCAAAGCAATAATATGCTAGAGTATCCAGAGGCACTCAGTAACCATGCAGTATGTAAGAAGAAAAAGAGAACTCTTTTCATAATAGAATTAAATGAAATATCCACTTTGTCTGTCAGGGTAAGAAAAACAGGAAAAGCAAAGAAATGACATCTCTGATAGGTGTAGGATAAAGAGAGGAATTCCAGATATACACAAGCCACTGTGGTTAAGAACTGGTGTTTTTTTATGGCACTGATTGACTTGTATAAAGTGCTTTAGTTTCTACATCCGTAAAACATTTTGCTTTTTGTTGGGCTAAATTCAAAAAAGTTTATCAAGTAAGGAATACCTTCTGGAGGAGATGTTTATCTCCCCCAGATAAAACTTCACTTTACTAGGCTCAGTTCCAGCTTTGCAACCTTGGTAAGTCACATGTAGGAGTGATATGCAACTTGAAAGTTTTCACTGAATTCAGTGGGGCTGACTCTGACTCCATATTTTGGGACAGTAGTAGTTACTTTGGTCACGTATTGTGTTTAGGCTGTACCCTCTCCAAGGGCTCTGTATGTGCATAGTGCCTCTAGCTGACTGTACAACTGAACTGTTTCTCACAGCAAGACCTCTTACTAATACAACAGGGATTATAGTAATGCTATATTAATGCTATTGTAGTAATGCTGTATGCTGGTTTAAGAAAAATTTCTATAACCATTACTCAGTCCTTACTTTCACACTGCAAGATTTCTATTGCTTGTTGGAATATTTGGAGATTCAGCATAGCAAGAAAAAAAAAAATTCCTGTCTATCTGAACCTTGAAGGCAGCTGCCTGTATCTAACAGCTCACCAAAGAAGTTGAACAAATCCTGAAACTCTTTGGAGCAGGTACTAAGTTCAGGGGACATCTTTGTGCTAAGCAAGGAAGTTATTTGCTCCAGAAAAGTTTAATTCTTGATAAAATGATAGCAGTATCCTAAGCTAACTGTTTAAGTGTAAACTCTGATTCAAGTTTGGTATATGCATTGAGTGAAATGAAAAGAAAATTGCATAAATATTTATGTTAGTTAATTGTGTTTATGTTAAAAGTTACACTGTTTGTTTAACGTCTTTGCAAAATCTGTAAACTTGGCTTCTGGATAAAGGCCTTCACAATCCTGTTTAGGGTTACAGCCACGTGTTCCTGTCACTCACTTGTAGCACTCCTGTAGAAAGCCCAGGCCTGTTTTATTCTCAGGTATCTAGCAAAGTTATACGGGCTATGCCTCAAATAGCCACTGAAACATGTAATGCATCGATAGCCAAAATACAATCACGGGGGCAGCTTTCCTTCTCTGTGGCTGAGAGCAAGATTTTGGATTTTGAACCTGAGGGTCTTTTATTCTGCTTTAATTCTGTATCTCTCCAAAGAGCTTTTTCTATTTAAAAGAAGTAGAGACCTTAAACAGAAATGTTATTGTTTTCTTATTCATGAGCTCTTTCCTTGAGTTCCACTCTGGCAAAAAAGGGACAGTTCTAACACTCTTGCTGAAGCAAATTTTAAATTAGAGCTACAGAGTATTGAGTAAAACTTTGCCTTTAGTGTGTGGCACAGAAACTATTCAGACACCATTGTCCAGTGTTAACTTCCACTGAAAACCTGTATTTAAAGAGAGCTGGCTCAGACACATTCCCTGCAATTCCTACCACAAGCAACAACCACCGCTTCTCCTCAGGCTTCTAGAAATATCTAGCCCTGAATAGATTTTACTTGTATCTTAAGAATAATCACTTCCTGATTAGCTTAGAACTTAACTATTTGTAATTCTCATGAGACTTAGAACCGTATTAACAAAAACTTCTCATAAGATCAGCTGTTCTCATAGGGGAGCCTCAGCCTGGACCTTCCACTTCAGCTTCTGTTTCTTGATAATATCCACCATTAAAATATTACAAATCTCTGCTTCAAAGCAGCTAAAGATATTCTAATATTCTCAGCAATGTTATGCTTTGCCATCAGTAATGTCACAGTAGAAGTATTTGCAAAACAAAGCGTGAAAGCTGGGCCAGCACTGGATAGACTCTGGCTTTAAGGAAAAAAACCTCTCTAATAACCTGGAGCAAGAGTTCATTATTTTACAGAGTTCTATAGCAGAGCAGGTTTCTGCTCAGTACTTGACCACCGCAGAGCATCTAAGCACACGTTTAGCATTGAACAGTCAGTTCAGTGCTAAATTAAACATACTCTTAAGAGTTCTGATGGACTACAGCCTTCTTCCGTGTGCACAAATCTTACTGACATCAAGTAAACTGTGTATGAATAACTGCCACCAAGTATACACTCCAGCCTCACAGCTGGTATCAAGGAGAATTTGATCTGAATATGCAAACTAATATACTTTCTGTATTAGAAGTTCATGTTATTTTTCTATCTATTTTTTCACAAGAGTTTAAATGTGAGAACATGCTGACATTGTTGAGGCTTGTCCTTAACATGCAAGATAAATTTCAAATTCATTCTATCAGTTGTTTTTAATAAGAAATGTAAACAAATAGGATCATTTTGCAATGTCCTCGAACAGGATCTTCTGTCAACAGTGATAGGGTGCCAGGGATTTACATTGTTGGTAAATCACAAGTATTTTCTCACCAGGCTTTGCCATTTTCAGTGAAACCTATTATTGATTATGAAAGCTGATTTAAATTGGACATCAGTGTCACTAACATTTAATCTTAATTTCACCTATGACAGAATATCTAAAAAAAGTAGCATTCAGAGGCTCGGATCTATTGGCATTTGGTTTGACCAGACTGTGTTAAGTTTAGAGCTACGAAGTTATTAATACCAAAACTGGTGTAAGGAATGAAGAAGGGGAGACTGCATTTCAGTTCAATGCTGGAGCACCAGGAATTGAAGTTCATACACTCTGGAGTGTTTTAGAAAGTCAATTAAGAGGCGTAACAGTACTTTAATGCTTGAAGATGCTTTCAAGTTTCAGGTTTCTAGGTACAGATGTACACCCAAAGAAACTTTTAGAAGTGTTTTGGTTTCTCCCATTAGCTTCCAAATACTTCTGAAAATGCCTTTATATATACACTAAAGATTGATCACTGATGACTTGGCTAAATAAATACTACTTTGTGTCTTGGGAGATAGAATACTGAGAGATGCTGTAAAAGGCAGAATATGTTTCCTTCATTTTTTGCAAGCAGATGCAAGGCCATTCCTGACTGCTTTGCACTGACTAGAAACCAGGTCATCACAGATGGTGTTTGCTGAACCTCAGGCTCCTCAGCCCTGCTGAGAGGCGGAAATTATTGGTTCCAATAAGATGTCACACAAATGCAGTTACAGGGCACATGTTCAGCCCATAGCACAGAGCTTTTTTGCTCACCTGCACTGGCATTTGAAGACTGGGTAAGCAAGCCAAGAAGCATGTTAATAAACCAAATGTAAGTCACAGCATACACATGATCAACATGAAGCCACCTCTCCACAAAATACTTATATCTGAGAAAAGGTGGCAATCCCTGACTTCAGACTAGTTCTTTGAATGTAACAAGCCACATTAGCTTTCTCCTCATTCAGTTCTCATGGAGATGTGCTTCATCACACAAAGCTTCCTATCAAGCCTTAGGTGCTTTTGAGTCCACAGCTTGCATACAGTTAGGAGTAAATTTGACACATTACTCACAGTTGGCCCAGTTCACACCATCACACATAGTCCAAGTGCCTTCTCAAAGGTCTAGTCAGTTCCAAGACACACGCTTCCAGTAGTTATGTAAAAACATGGCTGCCCAGAGCACTCTGATGTTTTCGTAGTAAATTATGAATTCAGAGAACTGACTGTATGTATGCATGTGCTATATACAGATAAATACCCAGTCTTTAAAGTTCAAAATCCCTATCAGCACCACACCTAGAAATGGTTTCTTGAGAAGGTTAAGGTTATGCTTACCTCGACTGAAGAATGCTGATTTCAAAAGGGATATTTTGGATGGTTGTCTCTAAAAGGATGCTCAATAAGGCAGATGTTTTTCATCCACTGCCGAGTTCACAGTAATACACACTCACTATCCACATGTTCTCTGTAACCGTAATCATTTACATGCAGTCCTAAAAAGGGGTGCTATAGCCTAAGTGAGTTAAATTCCATCTTGTTGACACAACCCACTTCAGCTGTTACTAAGGCAAAAATGTTACTATGTTATAATTAATCTGGCCTGAGACTTAAAAATGTCCTTAAAGTAGGTTGCCATCTCTTTTAAATACTGCATTAATCTATAGTAGAGTGCAAAAAGCAGAGCAAAATTAAAATCAAATGCAGTGATAGTTTCCAAAAGTGAAAAACAGTCTTAAATACATCAATAACAAAATATTGGTATATTATAGAGCCTAAACGTATTAAGAGAAGAACTCGGCTTTCTGCACTCTGTACAAAATACATGGTGGCGTGAGGAGAAAATCCCTATTGGTAAAGTTAACTATGGAACTTCAGAATTAAAAGATAAAGTACTTGAAAATTAAAAGATAAAGGCTAACTGGCTGCATAAAACTAGACTGATTGTCAGAGATTCATGCATATGCAGCACTTTTGCCAAAACTCTTTGTGTGTCAAGAGACTTTTTAAATGGCTTTGTGCCTATTGAAGTGAAAATAGGATGGAGTAAAAATACTTGCAAAATTCAGGGGTTTTGAAGTATCTTGCACATCAGGACTGAACTCCTCATCTGCCTGTGAGAAAAGCATTGCAACTGTCTTAGAAGAACACTCATGTTTTGGTGCAATGGAAATGGTTTGTGATAAAACACAGAAATTAAAATTCTCATTTATGATTAATTAATTCCTTACTATAGAGGGGAAAAAACAACAGAAACCAGTTCCCTCCTCTTCACTTCTCTAGTTATCATTTTACATTTATTACCATAAAGAAATATTAATGGAAGATAATTTTTTTCTCCTCTGTTTCAGAGGCCTGAAGAAACAGAAGCATTAGTGGAGTGCAAGAGGCAGTGCCTTGGTTTAATCTCCTCTCACTTCAACATATGCATATGCACTGGACAAATTGCTCTGGCAGAAAGGCAGGGAAATCCTCAGCAAAATGACTTGAGGGAGACTTGGTGTTGGGGAAACCTCTGGTTGTCTTTAGCAAGTGGAATTAAAGGGACCCGGTTCTCAGTAATGCTCAGAATTGTCAACCAAGACCCAGACCTCTGAGAGAATTCAACTCCATTTTTGTCACCAAAACATGGAGGCCAGATGTTCAAAACTGTTCAGCAGCACGTGGAGTGCTGAGCTTTCTCCATCTGGCCAGATGCACCATTATTTGAGCATGGAGATACAGAAAGAAGATTTGGATTCCCCTTTTATGGGTCATATTTGTTGCCCTAGCTACATCTCATAGGACTCTTCATCATCACTGTTATTGAACACAATGTTTTTATCAACTGAGTTGCTTCCTCAGGTTCTCAAAAAAGTCACCTTACATGTCAAAATAGTTTACAGAAAACAAAATCTTGACAAATGATCAAGGGACACAACTGTTTTAAAAATCACTCTCATAAAACAAAAAATTGGGTTTGGAAGTCCCAGAAGCATGTACTGAAGGTATGGTTCAGTTTCAACAGGCCTTGCTACTTCAAGTCCAGCTTCATGCTACTACAATGACAAAGATCCTGACCAGTGTGGACAGACACAGCAATCAGCCTACAAATGTTCTCACAGATGTGCTCAGAATCTGCAAACCCTGGGCTACAGCCTTAGGGAGAACAGTCAGAACTGATTTGTATTTCTGATAGCAAGCCTTTTAAGGTGCTTGTGTTAATCAAGAGGAGCAAGCTAGCTATTAACTAATTGCATTAAAGAAGCATGAGAAAACCTGAGCTGAAGGATATAAAGAAAAAGAAAGAAAAATATGTTAAGCAAAATGGAAAAAGGTGGTGATAAAAAACTTTGCTAATCATAAACTAAGAAATGAATTATGGCAAAGAGATGTATCCTTGACAAAAAAAAATCTGATAATTATTGAAATTCAGGGCAAAACTCTTGGAAAGAGATATAAGAAATCCAAGAAATGAACATTTGCCAAATAAAGAAATTCACGCTGTCCAAGAATGGAGTTTATGAAAGCAGCCAGCTCTCATATAGTATCTCCTAAACAGAATTCAAAATATCATAAATAAAAAGGCAGAATACAGACAGAGTTCACCAAAACTAACCCAAACATGCCAACAACATTGCAGCAACCATCTCAAACTAAGGCAATATCTGGCAGTAGTAGTAATGGACAACTTTGTCAATGACTGAGACATCAGCCCAGAAGCACACAAAACACTATTTCCATCTAACTGGATGTTAGAGATTACAGCTGTGTTTCATCAGAAAAGAAACAATGCAAGTTTATATAAATATAAATAGAAAGGCTATAAAATATATATAAGTTGATACACATATTTAGAGATAATATAAATAAGGATAAATAAGTAACATTCAATGCATACATTTGTGTACATTCAGTCTTCTGTTTGGGAGACATAATACTATTTTCATGTCATTTTGGTTATGTTCAGTAACAGAAATGAGACACTTGAAATTATACTAGAAATTTTAAAAGCCTAAAATATAGTTATACTTTAGCCAATGGCACAGGAGGGCAATAGAAATGTGAGACCAGTCATCTACTCATTTAGGGCTGGTGGAAAATGTTGTCAAAATAACTAACTGCCTAAATAGAGAATTATGAAGATCAGATGATGACTTGGATATGGTCCTATCAAATTATAAGTAACAATAGTGTGCTACTGCCTGTCACCAGCTCAAGCTTTGTTCAGGAAGGAAACTGACAACCAAAATGGCACCATGTGTGAAAAAGACGTCAAAATCACTAAGGACTGCCAACCCACAGATAACAGGGAAAACAGAAATAGTCCATGTGATTTGAGATTCCTTTGTAAATGCTTCCCTACTTCTCTATGGCTAGAAACTGGCTACAAATGGAGACATTACCTAAGAGTTTGCTCACATAAATCTATTAGTCCTGAAGATCAACTGCAATGGAGGAAAAGCTTACACAGATGTCAGAAAAAAGATTAAAAGTGGCTCCAGGCATCCTGCCCCTGGTGTTTTGCCTTGTAGCTTCAGGCAAGAAGCAAACTCAAAAAGTTGAGATAACAGAGCACGAGGACATGGAACAACCAGATCAACAGGACTTACAGCCCGGTATTCCTAATGTTCCAAATGAGCACTTGTCTGAAGAATTGCTCAGGGCAATAAACACTCTTAGTGAACTGTAAGTATTCTGAATTCTATCTTATATTATTATTAGCACTTACATTTGGCATTGAATGTGGCACTGGACCCAGGGCCACTAAAGGCTGGTTTTCCATGCACCAAATCCAGGTAGGGTGTGCAGACAAGAGGAACAAAAGTGTGCAGAATAAAGTAGACCTCTTGAAAATATATTCAAGACCAAACACAATAGACCCCACAAAATATAGTTGGGATAAGAGGAAAGATAATGGCAATGGCCACTCCAGGAGTGGTAGTAGCTATGAACATCCATGACAAGGCTGCCTAGCCTACAGCCTTCCACAGATGCCAATAATACGGTCTTGAAGAAAGCCAGAAGTTGCGACCAGTCTGTTCTCTGGTGTAACCTCCCATCATCTAGAAATCAAAGGAAGAAGGGCTTCCAGAGATGAAGTTTGCACTTTGTTTAGATGTCCCTGATGACTACCCTCCTCAAATTTGTGTAGTTTCTTTTTGAGACCCTGTTTTACACCAAATATCTGATGGATACAAATGTGATTGTATAGTTATTAACTTAATGAAAAAATAATATTTCTTTTATTTTAAAGCTGTTGTTTGATAAATTCAGTGGACAGCATATAAGTTTTATTTTGGGAAAAAACAGTTTATAAACATTTCTAACTTTCCTTCCTCACTGAATGTACTTAATATTATTACAAATTTTATATAGGCCTCTGTCATATTTAATGTCTGCTCACCAATTGTCTCTTTCAAGATAGAATTCTACTCTGTTTAGATCCCTTGAGGGAATACATTTTATGCCTTTGATTATCATTGATGCACTATTCCACATCTTTTCTGGATTTCCTATACATTTTTGAGCTGGGATAACCAAACCTGCATGCACAGTTTAAGAAGGTACCATATCACAAAGGTAAAATTTATCTTTTTTTTGTCATTAGTTCCTTGCTTGGTGTTGCAGTTGTCTTTTCTATTCCAGCTGGGCACCAAGTATTCCATTAGATTTAAGGATTAAAAGAATTGGCAGAAAGAGCCCCCCAAACAGGATGGCATGAGTGTTCTTTTCCTCTTTCTTTTTTTCATTCTAACGTGCACAGCAAGCACTTAATATTCTTAGTTCCTTTGTTATGGGACAGGAGATCATCTGCCATATGCCAGTGGAGCTTATGGGATACACTGCCCTGTGGAATGCAGGTTTTGCATTTGCATTGTTGCAATGTTGAACAGGAAGTGAATAATGGGAAACGGGGCAGAACTAAAATCTTTACTGACTTGACAAGGTAAAAGATCAATTTATCAAATAAAATTGACTTACATTTATAATGTAATAGAAGACTCAGTAAGCCCATAGAAGACAAGGGGAGTTTCGCCACTAATTTCTGCATTTCAATGAGGCAAGAACATTATATAGATGGTCTTACACACCCATAAACACCAACTCATTGAGTTATAAGAGGCATCTACTACGTCTTTGTAGTAAATCAGCATATCCTCCTTCTTCTCTGCTCTCATAGTAAGACAAAGCTTTAAATTATATTTAGAAGTTAAAATGGTCATTATGTTTGCTACTTCAGTGCCCCAGCTCCCAAGATTATTCCTATACAATTTATAATGTCAAATTGGGTGTAGATTTCTTGTTGTTTGCTTGTAATAGAAAAAAGGTATTTTTATTTTTCAAACTAACAAATTACAGAACTGAAACAAAAATGTATGTGAAAGTAATGCTATTAAGGCTGAAAAAAATCCCTTTCCATAGCCAGAAAGTTTTGAAAATGTAGAGGGGCTTTGTTACAGATTATTGTCTCTCTGTTTGCTACTCTAAACTTTCTAGGACAGAAATTAGCAAAAGCAGCAAAATAAAAATGAAATAAAAGTATATATTGGACATTATTCCTGTTATTGGACTCAGTGGTGTAAAAAAGGGGGAGACAAATAACTGAAAATTCTGAAGATTTAAAAGATTTATCTTTTATATTATAAAATAACATCCAAAAGAAGTCCAATTGAGTTTCAGCCTTCTTTTAACAGGAACAACTACGAAATTTCAAACAGTTACGCTAAGTTACTATTTACTTTTTTGAGCAGTTATATGACTGAGTGTGTTAGATGAGAGCCTGTTGCCTCTCTTACTCTGAAAAAAGTAGGTGTAACATAGGTAATGCAACAAAAAGTGGATGAAAAAATAGTCACCTCTCACTCAAATAAAGTATTCCTAATCCAATCTGAGACATAGAATTCTGATGTAATTCTAGGTAAGTCACTTAAACCATAGTTTTCCCAGAAGGTCTCTTGTTTATGGGCTTGAACAAATTCTGAGTCTTTGCTTCAAGACAACAGAACAGCTATTTGAATCTGCTTTTCTCAACTGATTGTTTTATTTCCTTCTTAACGGCTTTTTAAATTTTTTTGAAGATCTGTAATTTCCTTCTATTTTTCACAGGCCTTTTAATCCAGTCTGGGGTGGGGGGGGAACAGTCATTGTAGGATTAACATTTTTACCTGTTTTCGAAGCCCAGCTTTTCCAGTCTGACAGAGATATAAAATTTGTCACTGAATATACATGGTTCAATTGACTCATGTATATGTATTTAGTAGACTAATTCTTTCTTGACCAAAAATCATTTTAGACTTCTACTTCAAACAAACGAAAAAGAAGTAAAGCTGTCATATTAATTCAGTTCCCTGACCAATCCCTCAGGGAAAGGGCCAGCATTGCTTTTATTTTAAAAGCTCATAAGATGTGTTTAATTTGGTTCTGTAGTTATTTGTTCAGTATGCAGTGCAAATTTTTCTGGCTACAGACATGGGATATGGTAAACCTTTGCCTGGATCAATGTCCAGCCTCTTTTAAGTTGTGGAGAAAGTTACTCTCTCATAAAGTTCAGACCTGCCAGACTCAATAACTCTACAAAAATGTTCAGATGAAAATTGCTTCAAGCAATCCTAGTAGAAAGCCAGCACCTCACCCCTAGTTTAAAGTTATGATCCTTATCATAATTAATTCAATAAAGAAGTAATGTACTTCAACCTAGGCATAGAGAATAATTTTCTGTCCTGACTGGTATAAACTTTCAGCTAGGGACGTTTAAACTCTGGACCTGATCTTTTAGAGCAAATAATAAATCACAGACCTAGAGCCAGCAGATTATAGCTGAAGTTGAACTATCATATTTACATGTTGCTAAGTCTAAGATGAAAAGGTACATTGGATAGGAGTGGTAAAAAGTATAGTACTATTTATAAATATAACAAAAATGTTCTTTTACTGACAAATTAAACACTAATAATACTTTTTGAGCTGTGAATGCATTGAAGAGTAGGAATTTATATGTGATTCTTGTAAGCTGACATACCTTGCATCTTAAATTTAAAATCAACATTTTTCTGCTGGTGAAATATAGAACTAATTAACTGTCAAAAAAACCAAGATTTTTGCAGAAGATGTTTACTTGAAAGATCCAACCTCAAATGATTAATGAATCATCTTACTTTTGTTTAACATTACTGCTCTGTTGTCACACCTTTTCCTTGCACTACTGTGAGAAGTAGGTCCTGCTGCAGAGATATGCTTACCTATTCTGAAATACCCTCAATACACGGAGGAGTAACTGGCCTTTTTGCCTGTCTACCCATCTGAAGATTTCCATTCTTTATTCTGGAGAGAAATACACACTGACAACAGTGGGCATGCAAAGAAATAGCATAGGTGTAGAGCTAAGTAAACATACCACAAACATTCTTCAATGTATTCATTGTTATTTTTACAATGTGCATTTAGCAGTAAGAAAGACAGATAACTTGAAGGGAAAGAACAGGTCCACTGAGTGAATGCAGTAAGGTAGAAGAGGTTGTTTTTCGACACTTACCTAAGTGGTGTTCTCCTCATCTGCTGGGACATGTTAAAGCATATAGCCATTTTTTTAACAGCAATAGTAAAGTTGAGTGTGTACTTCTTTAAATTTTAGCCTTTATTTTATCTGCTCATCTCACATTCCATCTCATTGCATTCAGTTGTTTCTGTGCTGCAGTGTGACATAACTTGCTGCAGTGTTAACAGTTCCAAAACATGTAAATTGCTTTTCCAAGACATCTTATCCAAAACAAATATCTCCTTCTCACTAATTCAGTTTGAGTATTCATAGATAATCTTTATGGGACATACTTAAAATACACATACTACATTTATCATATGTAAGAGATGTATTTTTCATCCTAATATGCATGGATTTGCATGCTGTTTCTACTGTTACTCCTTACTGTTACCCAGATCTATTTACATTTTATTCTCTCAGTTATTACTGTAGAGCGGTTAATATCTACCTTTAAAATAAAGCAAGATGCAAGTTACAGAACTATTAGGAAACATTTGTGACCTAAAATTCCAATAATATCCAAGCATCAATGCATTATAAATTACAACTGCATATTTAGTTACAGTAAGAGGATATGAATAGTACCCTGACTTGGAAATGCTCATCCAGGTGAAAAATTCCAATGATGAATAGGATTCTGTTTTTTGTTTTAGAAGTTACTGAATGAGGGAGAATTTGTGGGATTTTAACTCATATAAAACTCTCTTAATCATACCATGATATCCTAAAGTGAAAAAACAAATCAAAACTCTTTAAAAGAGGCATTGAGTAGAATTTCAGTTAACTGATTTTTCATATATATTGTCTGACTGAAAATTGTTGCTATGGATCTTCCAGGATAAAACAAAATTACATTCTTAAGCTTTAAGTGCTACACTTCTCACTTAAATTTTCTTTTGCTAATAATTGTGTTGTAGGTTAGCTTTCCTCAACTGAGTAGCCCTTAAACTGTGTGAGTAGTTTGTATTATACAAATTACAACTCTCAAGCTTACTTGTGTACAAGATCAGGCTCAGATAATGTCAGTAGATGTTACTCTTTAGAAATATATTTGTATACTTTTACTATTTTGAAAGTAACACTGTATGGTATTTCAGGTTCTTTTACGCTAAATTACTTCCACTTTAAAGTGTCTTAAATAAATTTAAGCTCACATATGTGTACATACAACCACATAATCTAAAAACTTATCCAGCAATTAAAAACTAAAAGCAGTTCAAATGATTGATCAGTTATTTACAGTATGCACAAACCAAGATGAATAGGAAGTAAGTCAACACACTAGAGATTGGTTGCTGTTACAACAAATGCGTTTTTGCCAGAATGTTTGACCAACACTTGCAACCCTGCACCCCCACCCCCTTTGAGTCCCCCTTGGATTGATTAAATTGGCTCAAGATGACACCAATAATTGGCTCAAGATGCCGCTTCGACAGACCCAATGATCCATATCTTTGCATTCCCTAAAATCAGTCCTTTCAGCTCTGTGTTAGATTTAGGATGGTTTACATTGGCTCTGTCACAAACATTTTAATAAAGTCCCAGAGAAACCTCAAACTGGTGACATCATTGGATGGTGTTAAAAAAAAAGTTCCACTTTGCTGGTTAGTTGTTAGCCTTCATAATCCAATCAGCATCTTTTTTTCCACTATATTTTGTCATTCCTTTATAACTCTCTGCAATTAGGACCACAGTATTAAAAAGAGAAAAAATTAATATTAGCTATAAGGAGAAAACAATCCTAAGTATTTTGACATCAAGTAGTAAAATGAAAAAAAAAAAACCCAACCTCAAACATTTACTGTATCCTAAGGGCAGGAGGCCTTAAACTGCTGGGTGTGTTATTTTTTAAATATTAGATGAATTAATTACGATGAAAGTATTGGCTGTTCTCATGAGACTATTGTAAAAACAAAATGCAAAATAATGTTATCAAACTCACTGGAAAGGCTAATACTCATTTAACTGCTTTTAGAAAATAAACTGCAAATTCTTCAGTGTGTCCCAAGACTGCGTATACATCTGGGTCCAGACAATACACACAGGGCCTGATTCTCCTGCAGTTTATGTACATATAAAGAAAAAGATATTCCACTGACATCAGAGAAGCAATGCTAGTTAAAGATCTGAGGCTGCTGAGAACCATTCCCATGCCATTTGTCTATTTTTTCCTGAATGCATGGCTTTTTAAAAATTAGCATTTTCAATCGTTAATTCTCATCCACCCCACAAATGGAGTCATTAAGGAGCTCCACAATGCAGGCACTCCTGTTATCTGATATCTAGGCTCCTTGAGCTTTCCAGTTTTTTGAGTTTAAACAGATGACAGACCTTGTGTCATCAGATGTTATTACTTAATTACTTCTAGCAGTGGACTTTATATAAAAAGGTTACTCTGAGTATTTTTTTCCACAACACACTGGAAAATTTGACGTGCTTTTCCTTTTCAAACTCAAAGGCTGATTTCATGTCCTGAATTTCCATACTATTGTCTTTAAAAATACAAAAATCCCAAGTAAGTGAAAGCTAAAGTCCACACCCACTTTAAAGCAAACAAACAGCCTGCCTTGCCAGGTGCCAGGATTTCCTGTGATAACTACATCTTATTTATAATACAGTAGCATCCTGACACTCAACCACAGCCCGAGAGCCACTGATGCTAAATGCTGTACTGACATGTGGTAGGTGCTCCAAGCCCACATCCCACTCTCGATAACTAGAAATCAAAACAGAGTAGGTCAGTAGAAGAGGGAGCAAAGAGATAGGAAATGACTTATTTAAGGTCAGTTGCAGAGCCAGCATTTGAACCCAGACCTTTTACTCTGTATGGTGGTGCATTATCAGCAAAGTTTACTGCCTCACATGCCAATACTGTATCAGACCTCGCTACCTCTTCACGTGAAGGAGAGGACACAGCTCTTCACAGCTGAGGAGTCTACAGGGATTCAATGAACCACGTTATTCTCAATGTGTACAGGCAGCAGCGTAAGCAAAACAGAACTGGGATACTTCTACACGAAAAGCTGCTCTGCAGCTACATGCAAGACTGGTCCCTCTCACGCACAAGGTATTTGAGAGCAGGAGGTAGCTCGTTTTTCCTTCACTCTTTATAAAACAAACAGTTGGGTCCTGATGCTTGCCTAGTGTGAATCAGCATCACCGCATTATCATCCTCAATTTACACTTCTCACCAAAAAACAGGGAGGCCTTTTGATTTCTACAGTCAATGTGAGCTCCCCTCAAAATTCAAACACTAATAAAAGAGCTTTGCTATCAAAACATAGAAGTATTTATTTTTAACACGTTAGTTAAAAACATGATAGCATGCTTTAATGATCTAAAAAAATAAACTGGCTTTCAAAACTAAATCAACTTTCTCAACAGATATAATGCTTACAACCAGTATAAAAGCATAATGATACTGTTGCACAAATATTGGGACAGATAAAAGTATTATTTTTCTCATTCTGTTCTTTTTCCAACATTCTTTACAACTCTGAGGTAAAATACAATTACTTTTAGAAAACACATATTTTTTAGAAAATATTTCCTGTAAATGCTAAAAGTCTTATTGCTCTTTACTCCTTTTCTCTCTCTCTATCTTTTTTTTTTTTTTTTTTTTTTTTTTTTTTTTTTTTTTTTTTTTTTTTTAAGAAAAAACACACCAGGATAACTGCAAGCATATTTCCAAAATAAAATGAAAAAGGTGATTTTCCAGGTTTCAATATGTAACAGCTTTTTAAATTATCCAATACGCTGTCTTGATTCTGTACAAATGTTCCCTTCCTTCAAAGAGACAAAAAAGCATGTACTGCCAGATCTGATTGTATGTAGAGAGTGGATCTGATCCCCTTGTCACTAAGGTTACTAATCAAATTTCCATCCAATATGCTCATGCAGGATTTCCTGATCAAACACTTAAATCTGCCCCCTCTGCACCCCCATTAGCTAACATGTTTTATATGTAGCGGGGTCATCAAAAGTGTAATTCCCTTAAAGAAACCTAATCCTGCCCTCTTGTCAACCAGCAGATAGCTAATAATGCTTTCTATCCTACATTTTTTGAACATCAATAGCATACCAGAAATTAAGATCTTATTTTAATCTCACAACAGATGTTCAAAACAAAGGTATCACATATGTACGTTACATGTATTTAAAAACAGCCAGGTGAAGAAACAAGAACATTTCATATGAGATTAGCTTGTTTTTTTCTCAGGAAAATATAAAGTAGATTTTGGTTTCTGTTCGGGCTGGGTAACTATCCTGCAGAACCTAATGAAGTAAAGTATCGGGCCCACAGTATAATTTCACTGTTGAAACAATGGGACGTTTGGAGAAAACCTCGGGCCGGTACCCAAACACAATCACTTGGGAAAGCTGCTGAGGCGGCACAGACCTGTTTCAGTGGGCTGCTCACAACACGTGTGTTCATCCTCACACATGCTTCCCTTTTTTACATGGCTTTCTACAACTTCTCTGCTCTGAATATTCACTAGATATTTTATTGCTGCTTTTCTTTTCCTTCTTATTAAAAAGCCAAAGCAAAAGAAAATAATGATCAAAACTATTTCAATGCAGACAAGATTCAATACTGTTACTGAAGGTGGTTTTCATTCTCAAAACCACCCTTTTTTAAAATAATAAAACTAAACCTTGGAGACTTGGTTCAAGGCTTTTTTTTTTGTTAATGACCTTCTTTATTAACAGGTTGAATAAGAATTTCCACTAAAGAAATCTAACTTCCATTTTGATCCTTTTGGAGGTCAGTGTGTGGGTGTGTATTTTTTTTCTTTTTCTTTTTTTTTTTTTTTTTCTGAGCAATGGTCACAATCAGAGTAGCAGAAGTGGGTCAGGAAATTTAACCTGACTGGTCGAACTCTGGGCTGAATCTGTAAGGTCTTCAAGGCCCAGGTTTGTCAGAACTCAGTGGATTATATGTGTCTGAATGGCAAAACAGATTTAAAATGCTGTCTATTTCAACTTAACATTTGCCCTAGACATTGCTGAATTCCAATTAATATGAACTCTATTCACTCAGTTTTAGCAGTCAGCGACTTTGGTATCTAAATGAAATTCTTAATTGCGTATGTTGTAGTTCAATATTTTTTTTTTTTTCTCTCTGATACATGGTCATTTAATAATCTTTTAATAAGTAAAGAGAACAAGTGCAATGTAATCCTTGTGCTTCCAGTTTTGGTTAGCGGTGTTTTATGAAGATAATATACAATGTCGACAGATCTGAATAATAGTTCATATGGAATTCTGTGGGACCTTTTACAGTATTTTAAGTGTAACTGAATAATTTCAACTACTGTAAATGGTAAAAAAAAAATGTATTTTAGGCATATAAATACTATTTTGGAAAATGTTTGTTGAGTTTCAGGTTTTTTTATTGATTTTAAGATGACTTACTGAATAGAGTTAAGGAGAAAGAGCATAAAGGGATGATTTAATTTACTTCACATTTTTCTGTACAATAGCTTTAATGGAAAACAAGTGGATGGTTTATGTTTTAACTAGAATAAAATTCAATATAATAATGTATGGGAGCAAATTCAACTACAAAACTAGTTGCAGACAATCTGGGAATACTAGGTGTATGAGCTTTTAAAAATAAAGCACTCACTATGCTAAGAATTAATTTTCTTTTTGCCGATGAGTTTTTTTCAGGCTTTTCTCTGATATTGTAGAACGCTCACATTTTTAAACTCTGAAACGTTAAGCAAACACTTTCTAGGTGGTATTTAAAGACATTTAAACGAACTTCTCAGGTTTTAGTTCAAAAAATCAAGAAAGGATTCAGGAAAACAAACTACATAAGAGAATAACGCAGAGACTCTAAGTTCTTTTGTGTTTGTGCACAAAAATCATTTGTTTACAAGTAAACCTGGGATTTTCAATTAGTATCCTAGGCTGAAATCTTCATTTTGATATGAATAATGCTATAATTTAATATCTAGTATGATCTTAAGATTCTTTTTTATTCCCAGCATATTTAATATACTTAGAAATTTACTAATCAGCCCAGTCATTGAAAAGGAAAGAACAGAATAAGTTTCCAAACAGTAATATGAGTCTTAACAAGAGATTTCAAATGAAAACAGCAATAAGTTATGCAAACGCAGCTGATATTGCATCATACTCCCAAATCTTCTCTAAATTAGCTCTATGTCAGGAGGCTACGCTGAGAGAATAGGTTCTTGTGAAACTGTGTCAGAATAAAAAATATCAATTTACTGCAAGATCTAAGAGATCATTACATTTCATTGCAATGAGCAAAGTTTTGAAGTTCCTTTTTTGGTTGTTTGAGAGGAGGCTGTTTCATTCTGTTTCATTTTAAAGCTATAGCTCAATTTAATCTCTCAGTTTAAAGAGTTACTTTCCTTTCCCTTTTTTTTTTTTTAACACAAAACATTTTCTGATTTTAGTCTGACATGAACTGAATAAGTAGATCTTTTCCAAGTGGCAGATACTTTGAGTGCTCACAGAAGGAGGAGTTTTTAATATGAGCTACGTTAGAAGAATTTCTGAGCTGATTCTACTTTCTGCACAGGGAGATAGAAGGATCCCAGGTAAACACTGTATGACAGAAAGTGTGTCTACAATGGAAAGAAAATACATCAGGAGCAAAACATTACAGACTTTTGTTATATTTAACAGAACAGAATGCAACTGTTATGGGTATTTTCTGTCATACACTGTTGTAAAACATCAAAAAGGTAAGTCCTCAGACTTTTGGAATAAGATTACACAGTAGAAGGCACCATTGGCTTAAAGAAGCTCCATAGTATTCCTTTAGTTGCCAACACAACAGACCATGAAAATGAGCCAAAATCATGAACATTGGCAAAAATTCAGTTATAACTTAGAGAATATAGCCCAAAATGATGCAGAATAAAAACTCTCACTAGAGGTTTATGGTTGCCAGTTGTGACATGCTATACATGGCTACAGTACTGCAGTGACTGAATTAAGTACCAGGAATATGGCTAGGATGTAACTGATATGTATATAGAGAGTATCAAATTAATATTAGAGATTTTGTATGTATATATATATGTTTGGCTTTCATTTATATGTTTATATAGATGAGTTTCATATAAGAATAATGAATTTTAGTTCATACATACAGACTTTTTAAATCGTTATGTCATAACAGACATATTGATGCAATATATAATAGACGTGAATAATAATTTTTTTAATGACCTTTATGACAGCTGGCTATATGGTTATGCCTCACTAAGCTGATAACATCAATGGGAGAAAATGCAAGATTCACATGTCTATTTAAACTTAATAATTTTTATCATTAGAGCTACTTATCTATGTATTTGTCTATTTGTTTTGCTGTAAGCATCACTTCTGCATGAACAGATTAATTTTCAACTCTTCTGTATATTAGCTTCATTCTGGGGACATGTGACTGAGCTACTCATACTAAGTGATTGCTCAAGTTAGACAAGAAGTTGTTAGTGCCAGAAACTGAAAGGTAGAAGCCAAAGCTCAGTCTTTCCAACTCCAAAGTCTTCATGTGAAAGATCATCCTATTCTACCATTGTTTACTTCTCTATTAAATGTAGAAGCCCCCTCTTTTCCTTGGGAGGGGTTTGTACTAAGCAGCCCCCTGGAACAAACCCACATTCCCTCTCAGCAATGTGTTAACCCTGGAAAGATGTGTACCGCTCCCGAGGCAGATGTTTAGGCAAGAGGGCACAAATCAGAGCTGGAGAAAGATTACAAAGAGAGGCATACTGGTTTTTAGGCCTGTCCTCAGCTGTCCACCTTGAGCTTTTTAAAAAAATAAACTCTCTGCAACCCTAAGTATTTCATATACCTGTTATTTATACAGGATGAAACTCAATTAATCCTTTTAAAGAAAAAGGAACAAGCATTTATTCAGAAGGACCATCTGGTAAAATGAAACTCAATCCAACTGTCAGGCTGCCTGAAATTTAATTCAGAATCTTCTATTGAAGCTGAAAGTAAATAAAAGTTGTAGCCTCTGCCTTTTTTTTTTGTGGTGTTGCTGTGTATATTTGTTCCTTATTGTAGCTTTCCACATCCAGTCATGCACACCTATATCAGAAAAAAACCCATCTACTGGCAGAGAACGTAACGGGCAGAGCACAGAATGGGCAGGAAGGCCAGATTGTGGCCTTGTATGCCATCAGAACTTTTACCAATTTCCTTTGAAATAGAATAAAGTGACTATGAAAGAAAGGTATCACAGAATCACAGAATGTCAGGGATTGGTAGACACTTAACAAGCATTTGTGTCTTTTAGAATTTTCTGCTCCCTCCCCTCACACGTCTAACATATACATTGCATTGCAAATAAATTTTTGCCTGTGACTATTTAGGTTATTAGTTGTACACCTATGCCCTGCAGGTGTTAGAGAGACACTGACATTGTTTGTATCTAGACACTTCACATGGGTGTTTTGGCTTGTTAAATGTAGGGATGGACTGCATGAATATTAGGGCAAAGGGGAATAAAAAAGTAAATTCCAGATTACTCTCAAAGAATAATATGCCCTTGTACAAGTATCCATGAATGAAAGGTACTCAGAACCAGCATTGCACAGAGAAGTCAAGCGGAAGCCTAGAGTCGGTGACTCGCCCAAGGTCACCCAGCAGTCAGTGACAGGAATGGGAATGGGCCAAGGTCTCTCGATTCCCATAAACGTGCCTTTATTTTAGTATAAACTGCAACACTGACATGCAATGACATGTCTCCCAGCAAATATTTATTATACATATGCTTCAGACTAGTCTTACTGATACCCACAGGTATATTGGGCTAAAAAAATCTGCTTGAAATACAAATGCTAAAAAGTAAAAGGCAAAATGTTAAGATTTCTTGGGAAAGTTGCGAAGAACTCTATGGCATGGTTCTGTATCTCCTATTCCAGGCCCAAAGGTAAATATTTCTTGTTTGTTAATTATGTTTTAAGAACTGAAGGCTTCATACCAGAAGTCACACATGTTTGGTTTAGACAGGAATATTTTGATTTTGAAGAGGGAAGCTTTGGTACTCTCTGTTAATTGTTTAAAAACAGATACACTGTAGAGTCAGTAGAGAATAAAAACAAATAAAATTTCCCTCTCTAAAGAAAATTTTCTATATTTTCTACTTGATTTGTTCACTGCAAATGAGAGGATTTATAATAGTTTTTTGTTTTCTTGCTTGGCTGTATCTTGATCAAATATAGGTGCCTGGATAATAAATTTTGTGTATATATATATATTTAAAGACTTTCAGAAGCCTCCTGTTTTATTTCTAATGAAATGGACAATTTTTACTTGTGTTTGTGGAGTAAGAATTTGAATATATTTCCTTAGACATTTTCCTTAACATTTATAAGGAACAAAAATTACAAAAAAACAAATACAAAAGAAAAAAAAGAGAAACCTAATCCTGGAATCTCTAATCAAAGAATAACTTAATTTTTACATAGTGACACTTTGGCTTCAGGGAAATAATAATTTATGTTTTGCCAATTACTGCATTTTCCCCACATTTGTTTTTTTAATAGTTGAAATTAAGTTACTCAAATTAGACATCATGTTACTCCATAAGCAACAAGGTAGAAATCGCTCTAGCTTCAGTTACAAAATATACAACCAAATCTACTTGTTCTTCTTCATGTCATAAATATGGCCACAGGGTACTTCTAACAGGGAATGTGTTAAAAAGAAATAAAATAGTAGAAATACTGTAAAATACTAGTCTGAAAAAATAGTAATATTCATATACCTTCTGAATGGGACTTCCTTGGAGATAAAACCTGCAAATTTGGGTTTTTGGTGCAGTCCTGCAGCATATGAACAGTCAAAGGAAACTGAAAACTCTGATCCAAAACAATAATTTGGAGAAAACCAAAATTGCAATTAAAATGACAAAAAACCCCTAGACAGTAGCATGTATAGGGTTTTTTTGTTTGTTTTGGTTTTTTTTTGGTAGAGCTCTGTTCTCAGTTTACTGACACTTAATATCTAGATTGCAACAACTACAGCAAGACTTTCTTATCACTAGACTCTTCCCCACTCTAACTCAGTAGTTTAACAAAAGCTCAGTTATTTCTGATGGAGAACCCTGATAAAAACTCAGAATACTTCTCCCCAAAATACACCTCCTACACATATGCCAAAATGGTAGCAACTGATGAGAATGGGACCTGACTTATGGTTAATGTTAATTCAGGCCACACCTATAAAAGATGTCTGCAGTCTACACCAATTGCTTCAAAAGCATTTTAGAGCTCGGTGATAAAGTGTGTGTTTCTCATGACATGTTTAAATAGTATTGTCTCCATCAAGACTTTCTTGTCAGTGCTACACTTCGGCATAGACAACGTAGCAGATTTATCTGGAGAGCTGGGTATGAGCAGATTTTGAGCTGTGATCCCAGCTCTGCTACTGATAAAAGGCAGAGCATTAGGCAGCTCACCTTGTCTGCTTCCCTCTCCTCTTCTGCAAATACTCCCAGCAGTGGCTAGAGAGGAGAAATTTTGCTTAATAGTAAATGATGAAGTCATGACAAAACATGAGAAATACTGTGTGGGTGTTGTGACTAATGAGTAGTTGCCCTTTGCTATTAGAAAACACCACCACCACAGTATCAGCATAATTCAAAAAAGAAGACCATTTCTGTTGGAAAATCTGCCAAGAAGCAAGCAGCACTTAGCACCATTTTCCAATGATTGGCAGGAATCATCTTTTGGAGAAAGACAGGAGACAAGAAAACATCTGCTTCTGAAAAGATGCCTCTGAAAAAGATACCAAAGCTCATTGCCTAGAACTGAGGCTAGGGATAGCTCAAGTCCTTTGCCACATACCACGTAAGGGCTAAGACTCACATGTAGGCTGGGCAACAGCCGTAATCGTTCTGCTGGCAACTGCTGAATGCTGAACTCTCTTGAAAATTTGACTCGCTGCGTAGACTTTTATTACCAGAAGCACTAAATCAGTTCTGACTGATCAAATGTAAAGCATTTACGCAGACTGTTGCATCTATATTATATACAACATGAACACATTGCATGGTAGAATATGGGGGGTTTTTTTTGCCAATCTAGTGCCTTCCTGCCAAAAATTCCTACCCAGCAGTGGCAGAATGGAAGTGAATAAACAAGGTGCCGGAGAAAATGATTAATGTATGTGCTGCAGCTTCACTTCCGATCCAAATTGACTGAGTTCTGGCAGATAGACAGTTGAAGTTTAGCACTTTATTCCAGAAATCCAATGTCCAACAAGCAGTAATCCTATAATAAATGCCTAGAAACATCCCAAATACACAGTCAAACTTGTTTTGTAATGATTACATCCATGTCAATGCTGAACTGAAGAGCTTGGTCTTAATTTCAGTGTTGTAAATTCCCAGTATTTTACTTCAAGTTGCACAATGTTTGATATTTCTAGCTTGTCAAGGCATGCAATTTGACAAGTCCTATACTCTTTTCGTTAAAGAAAATCACTTACACTCAAAGCTGTGGGAAAAAATCTTAACAGTACAACCCCTAAGCATCCGAGCGATTCAAAATCCGAAGTCAGATAAATATAAAATATCACTTTTTAAACTCCCACAATTGTTAAGACAACTGTGATTTTTTGACAACCTAAACTTGGAACTTCTCAGTGCTGGGACTTTGCAATATCGAGCCTTTCTTTGCTGGTTTAAGTTAAGGCCCTTGTCTGTCTCAGAGGTTCTCTCATCACTTGTCTTTGAAATCATATGCAAACCATAGGAAAAACTAACAGATCTCTAAAGATGGAACAAAGGATTGTAAAGGCACAAAGAAGTCAGCATTATCAGCATGAGAAAACTATGCATTGCCTTGCCCAAAGGAAATAAAAAGGAGTCAAAACTTGACTAGACTGAGATCAGAGTGTAAGCCTCTTCTTAAGAGTCTGCTGTTTAAATAAAATCTGCTTCCTTCACAGAATCACAGAAGTAAGAGGAAAACACATTTTGAGACTTTTCCTTCACAAATCAGCTATTTGCAAGCTAAATCCATCCTTCAGCAACATGACAGAAGTTTACAGGAGCAGAATACTTATTCCTTGAAGAAGGATGGCAGTCTCAACATATCCACAAGGTTTTGCATCTTACAAGGCAAAAGAAGACTGTGTGATCTCTTTGCTAATGTGGCAGTTTTGGTTCCGTTAAGCTACATAATGTTAAAGTACTAATGCTGTAAAAGGCTCATATGCTGCAAGTGTGAAACAGGGCCACATCCAAGTTACAAGGGTTGCTGAGATGCTGTTTCAAAGACCGTGCACCTGCCTTAAGAGATTTTTAAAAACTATTATTTCTGTAGTAGCTGCTTAGCAGGAATCTAGCTAAAAAGCATTCAAAGGGGAGAATATTTCTGCCTGTGCCAGTACAGTGACTGTACAAACTAAGAAAAGCCGCACTTGATCAACATAGTACCCAGCCTCCAAGGATCATTATTTTGTTCCTTTTGATCCAGACTACAGTCAAGCTCTTACACAATGAAGTCCAGGGGTCTCTTTCCTGTCTCCCATTTCACAGTCAGGGAGGTCCTTTCAATCTCTTGGATGAACTGAGTGCCAAGGAAGGGGTCAGCCATTTGCTAAAATGTTTGTCTCGGTCATCACCCACTGCTTTTTGCTTCCCGAAAAGGCATTGGGAGAAAGGAGGGCAGGGGAATAAGAATGGATTGGAAAAGGAAGCAAAAGGAGAACAGGGGAATGATCCTTGAGCAGTTTCAGC
>NW_010294554.1:46841-88674 GCF_000700745.2 Antrostomus carolinensis
CAAGGGAGGAAACACCTGATGTATATGACTCTGAAACAGAGAGATTATGGAAAAAAAGAGAATATGGAAAGATATATATATATATATATATATATGTGTGTGTGTGTGTGTGTGTGTGTGGTGTGTGTGTGCCTCCCCATAACCTGTTAGGAAACACAGGTGGTACTCAAAACCAGTTGTCATTTGGAAAGGCATAGATTAATAATTCAGCAGAAAAGACTAAAGTGGATCCCTTTTATGGGCCCATACAACAGTATTTTATCAAATGTATTATCTCTAATTGCACCATCTTTAAACTTTTTAAAGAACATTTATCTGTTCACTAACATTATGGGTAAAGTTCTGTAAAAGCACTAGGTTACTAAAGAGCTCATCCCATTTTGACATCAAGAAATTCTTATAACTTGAGATATACTCCTGACTAATTCCTTAAACAGTAACATTTTGTGTGAAATACCACAACTGGATCTGCTGAGCACACCACGCTACCGCATCTGCTCCTTAGATCTTGAAACATATTTTCAAAGTAAATTGCACACCATATTGACCCACAACGTCTCAATCATGTTCTCACATATCTCTTAACTATTCTGTTTCTGTTTCTTTTACACTTCAACTGTTAGCCCTCTGGGACCAGGGCCATCCTTTTCTCTGCTTCTAGAATGCTTTACTCACAGTGGTCCTGATCAATGGATCATGAATGCTCTACTCATAAAAATAATTAGCATTTATTGTAATAAATGAGAGATTTTCTATTGACTTCAACAAAGCCTGTCTCTGCCTTTCTTTGGTTTCTCTCTGTGCTTCTCTCTGAACATCCTATTGATTAATTCACACATCCGTCCCCACTGATATTTTATATTAGAAGAAAGAAACACAGATTTTCAGAATAAGAATATGCAAATGAGAACAATTTTGCCTCAGTCTTCTCAGATTTCTTGGGCTTCCTTTTTTGTGGCAGCCTGTATTTATATTTTTTCCCGGGGAGTGTAAAGCTGCAAAACCTCATTGCAGAACTATAGTAATAAAAACAAATAATGTGGCAATTGAGATAGCAATTTTGGCAACAATTTCTCCTGTCCTGTTAAATGCAGAATTAAGCCGTTTGTGCTGCAAGTGGGATGAGATTTCAAATGGGCAGATGGCACAGAACCAAAATTCTTCTTTCCTGCTTGACAAATTGTTTGCTTATGTAGGCTAAGATGTTATGCTAGAAGCTCTTTAACGGTGGTGCTGAACAACCTTCTGTTGTTTATCAAAGCCTGTGCTAGGCTGCATTCCATGCTGGTAAGAAAGCATTTTAATGTATTATTTAGTAGATCGAATATGAACATTTCAAGTTCTTTCAGCTTTGATCCTGAAAAAGGATTTACCTGCAAAGAAGCTCATTGTATTTAGGAGGACCTCTGGGTAATAAATAGGTTTATTCAAACATACTGAATTGCACTTACACTTTCAGCTTGTGAAGTTTTTCACTCATTGTGGTTGAC
The DNA here is from genome assembly GCF_000700745.2 of Antrostomus carolinensis. Lineage (NCBI taxonomy): Eukaryota > Metazoa > Chordata > Aves > Caprimulgiformes > Caprimulgidae > Antrostomus > Antrostomus carolinensis. The sequence continues at coordinate 48,332 of NW_010294554.1, forward strand.
AGTATCCAGATTCTCAGATAATCTCTTCCCATACTATTTTCAGTGGAGCTTTTGTGTATAATCTAAGAATATCCTAGCAGAAACCAGTATAACAAATGGAACTACAGATCTCCTCTCCATCTAGGAGATACCTATAGTCCTTTCAGCTCTTACAGACCTGATGAAAGTCATAATTATTTACTATATTTACTCTATACATTTTTTTTAGTGAGGCAGTCAATATTTATAACATTGCAGAATTATTATTCAGATCAGTCACACGTAAGAACAAGGTGATGTTTACACAAACTGATACATCAAATGACCTAGTACCTGCATTTCCAGTGCCAGAAGAGTCATAGGATTTCACTTAGGAAATTTAATATAAGCATAAAAGGCTCTCTTTCTCTGAGTTTAGGCTTAAGTATCTAAATCTGTCTTCTACAGAATTGCTCCTGTGATTAAAATTAAGCACATATACCATTAGAAGCTGTTTACATATTTAGCAAATTGTTGATATATGTTTATTTTGGAATGGGATTCTAGACTGCATAGTTCAGAAGACAGAGAAGAATAGGATGAAAAAGATGTTTACGTTCTCTGCTCAGTTTTAGTCATAAACAAGTTTAGCTGTTTAGAACTTAGCTTATGACAGATATGCTTAAATTTTTTTGTAATTATTAAAATACATTATGTTATAAAAACTTAGATTTGTATCACTACTTAAAGTAATCTTGGTGAGTGTAGAGTTTGCTGTAAAATACATTGCTATCATTTCAACAGTCACTTGAATAATCATTGAGAGCTAGAGCAAAAATACCTCATTCTGTGTAGCGTAAGTCACACTTATGGAGACACTCTAGACCATTTGTGACTTTAACCATTGGCTCCCAACAGTGCTGAGAAATGTAGTTCAGTAAGATCTAACAGCTGAGCAGCATTTAGCTGTGTTTAGCTGAATCAAAGTTTATAATTGAAATCTAAGTAGTTTATTTGGGAAATGGTCTTTAGAAAAGGGCAAACTTTTAAGAGGGCTTGGTAAACAGGAAAATTAATTGTATCTGATCAGAGATAGCCACAAGTCTGAGAATTTAAACTTTTGATTGTTTGTGATATAGAAGGCACAGGAGACCTAACTAGAAGAGTTGAGTCTAAACTCCTCTCTGGAAATCCTGTGTTAACATCATACCCTGTGGATGAAGAAAGAAGACTCCAAGCTTCACTACGCCCCATGAAGATGGGGAAGTTGAGGCGTACATGGGCTTCACTAAGTCAGTAAGAAAAGATTACAAAATAATTGTTTTCTCACTTCAAAAGAACATTAGAAAACCTCACCCCAGACTGGTGGGAAAAAACAGATGCAGAATGGCACATACATTCCTAGTTTTCTCAAGCCAAGAAGTAACTGTGTATTTCCTGATACAGCCTCTACACAGCACCAGCGTCAGTACGGGGTCCTTTTCAAAAAGGTTGCTTGAGTCCAATAAACATGAAAGTGACAATTTACTTCATGCCAGCAGAACAGTGCATTATATATTCTCTTAAATATAGACATCGCATAAATCCTGAAGAACATAAAAATGGGATTCTCTTGTGCAGTGTTATGAAATGTGAGAATAGCAATAGTGAAGTGTTACATTTTTGCTGTGCAGCGGTTAAGTGAATGCTTATAAAATAAACCCCTATAGATACTAGCATCACATCATTGTAGTTTTCATAAGGTTTCTTGCCTGAAGTTTGTGACAAACTATGACTCACTGATGCCATTTTAGGCATAAATATGAATGTTTTTATTAAACTGTTCTCATTGCTTCCTCCTACATTTGTTGGAATACTGTTATGACTCACGGCCATGTAGTATTGAACAGTCTTAAAGTTCAGTTATATTGTTTTTAACACTTTTGTTGTCAATGTAATTTTATTATCACACTTGGATACCTGTGCAGCATTCATTGCTGGATTAGGGTGGGGGCTCTATATCCATACAGTGAGATAAGTTTCTTTATCAGAAAGGCAGGGATTTTTTACCAGTTTCCTCTTAATTTTAACATTTCTTTAAAAAACAGAAAAATACCCTTCCTCCACAAATATCCCAAGTTTACTCCTCAGAAAGAAAATGCTTGGAAACAAAGAAGTATAATCAGACATTTTTAGGACACAATTCATTTGACCCTGAGGTAGACATGTGACACAAATGAACCGATCTGCCCATTTCTCTCCACTGACTGTAAGGAAAACACAAACGTAAAGGAAACGCAACCGAATGCCTCAGACATCCATGTCCCCAGTTCCTCCATTCAAATACAGATCAGATGAATCTCACCTTGCACTGACACTAACTCTACCTTTCTTCAGTTTGGCTAGCTATACAGTGTATCTGGAGCTCAGCAGTGCTTACAGCACATAGAAAGACTGAGGGGAAAGCAACCTACAGTGTACATTTACACATTAGCACAAAACAAGCCCTTTGGGATTCCCAAAATTATACACTTGTCAACAGAACATCTGTCCTGGCTTAGGCAGAGGCTAAGGGACATCTCCTACAGTGCAGTGAAGTCTGAGATTATTCTGAATATTAATAATTTGCTAAGTGCTACAGGTATATGCAACTGGTCCCCATCCCTGAAAGATTTATGATTAGATTTAGTCCTGAGGACATTTTTGGGAGTTTTTGCATTAATTGCCATAGGATTTTTAAGAGAGGCACCAGCAAAACTATCCAAGACGTTTCAAAACTGCTTTTGTACTTTTTATGTACTAACACATACAAGCAAAAAATTCACGGCTGTAAGAGCCTTAAGGAATTTTAAAATACATGCCCTCTGCAGTTCTTCCAATCTTATACTTGTTTAAACTAGGCATAGCACAGGTTTAGATATACGACCTATAATGTAATTCAAAAGAAGAAAAAAAGAAAAAAAAAATAGAGAGAATGGCTCCATATCCCAAAGCATTCTGTGTGGCCTTTGCTTGTCAGGGAAGGTACTCTGAATACAAATACACAACTTAAAGCATTTTTTTAATAGCATGTTCCTGTGAATGCATTTTAAAAATACACATAAAAAAGCCACTCAGAATGAATCTCTTTCACAATAAAAATAATTTTGCACACAAAGGGAAAAAAGTATTCATGACCAATTGTATTGCTAATTGTTAAGCATCCAGCTGTTTATCTTTATTGCCTTTTGTTTAAGATCTAATTAACTGCATGTTTTACAAATGAGTGGATCAGATTTAAGCAAATATTTTTTAATGTCTTTTCACAGGCCACTACTGATCTCTCTTTCTAAAACCTGCATCTATTATTTTCCACTAGAAAGTCTTCACAGAAAAAGGAACTTATAATTAAAAAGGTTCCTGTTATTTAGTACTTATTATTTTATTCCACATGTCAAGAACAGAAGATTTTTGTTCCCTGAGTAAGACAATTTGAATTGTACATTCCAGTTCATGAGGCAATTATGGCTAAGTTAAAAGGAAGTTAATAGCAATGTTATATTTGGTGTGTCTCCAAACATGCTTTCACAGTTTTGATAGCTGACAGAGATGGTCATTTTATGCAAGACAAAACCCACTTACCACTGAAGTTACTTTGCCAGATTTTTCACACTGTCTCCAGTAATAATCAAATGTATAAATGAATCCCATTATTAAACAATAAGCCTTGATTAAATGCATGTATTGAGTATTTCCATTCTCCAACAGAAAGCACATTATTATTGTTACCATACCGGTGCATATACGACAGCATCTCATACTATGTGATGATAAGTTTCATTGCAACTCTCAAGCAAAGCAGCAGGCAGGGCAATGCTACTCATTCACAGGTGGTCCTGCACTTGCCTGCTCTTTAGTGCTGCAGCCTGTGCTACCCAACCAAGTATGTGCAACTGTTCCGGAGCTGGTGCTTCCAGGAGAATCTGTCTTTCAAGCCACTGTATCAAATGAGTCAAATTCAGTAAAATAGAGTGGACTTTGAATTACATAAATAATGGGATTAAAAACCTTTGCTAGTTATAACACCTGAAAGAGTTGTAAGGCAACAGTCCAAGCATTGGTTCCAGAGTCACTTTTATTAGGATGAAATCTCTTACTGGAATGAATCATTACATATGGTTGCCTTTACTGCTTCTACTGATCCTCTTTCCCATGCACTCAGTGACCTTTCTGACTTTCTGAATAAATCTAATAGTGGAGCTATCCAAAGATATCCTTGGAAACTTGCAATCTAGTGACACAAGAGGGATATGTTTCCAAATATTGAGACAGTTATTCCCAAGGATATTTCCTATGGCAGGCCTGGCAAGTATGGAAGCTGCTATAGTCTTATTTTATGCTCAAAAAATGTTCAAGAAGTGAAGGAACTGGTGCCAAAAATATGCCCCAAAATATTAGAGGATGACAAAGCTAATCATAAGTTTTTAAGCTGGTGAAAAAGTAGCTGAGATTCTATTGCTCAGCATGGTAGCTGGAATGCAGGTTGTATTGATCAAGAGAAAATTTCAAAATAAACCTGTAAGGCTTTTCAATGTCCACCTAAATACAGACTCAGTCACTAACGAAACTAAGGTTGACACACAAGACCTGAGAATCTCTCTTATTTTCTACATAACTAACTTAAAGAAAACTTAATTTTAACTGGTATGTATACACCCAATGCAAACCAATTTTGCACTTTTATTTCTAAGTTCCTAAATTTGCTTTAAACACAAGATTTGGCATAATCAGTACATGGAGATGTGAAAGGAAACTGAGGCACATAGCGGTGACGTGATTTCTCATGACGTCAGAGGGAACCAGTGTCCAAGTGTTTGAACCTAGCAGTTATACAAATTATCACTTACAAGGTAGGAGAAATAACTAGGATCGTATTTTTTTCAAAGTTAACTTCAGTGGATTTGCATGACTTTTAACACCATAAGGGCAAAAGACATCAAACAAACTTGCAGCAAAATGTTGCAAGTTTAATAATGTGCACTGAAAAGTGACACAGATGTCTGATTTGATTTTTCAGGCAACTTCAAAAAAAACTTGCAATGACACACATTTGTCTCTGAGTTCCTGTCCTATAGGAGAGCACACTGGAGCCAGGAATATTAAATTCCTAAGAATATGCCAAAAAGGACTGAGTTTTTGAGCAAGTATATTTCTCTAATTTACAAGAACAAAAAGAAGATGAGTCACTTTCTGAACAAAAATAAAGCTAAAGTTTTCCTAGATTTCCATTTCTAAGAAAACTGACTTGTGTGTGGGTGTAGTCTAGAATCTTTTGGACTGTTTCAGTGGCACTTATCCTTCCCAGGTGTTCACTGTTGAGCCAAGATATCTGTTATTTTGTCCCAAAGTTACCTGTATACAAAGATAGTGTCCTCTCATTGTGATGGGGAAATTGTTAATAATTAGAAAATACTGTACAACTATGAATATTGAATGTATTATTTCCATTCAGTAAATGAAGACAATGACATTCAAAATGCATCTACCACACAGTCCATCCCAAATGCCTGCTCCAGTGCCAAAAATTCTGTGTTTGGATACAGAATTCCCCTTGAATATAGTTTAAATTGCTTTGTTGCAGATCAGGGATCTTATACATTATCTGACATCAAAGACACTCAGAATACGAAAACCTTAGATTTAATTACATTGCCATGATACTTTAAGTGATTATTATTTGCAGTTTACTGGCAATGATAGAGTCAGAAGTATCAAGAATCTGTTGTAATCCCCAGTGTTTATTCAAATCTGAAGGTTTCTAGAGCCATTCATAAACTGTGGTCAAGGGAAGCATGTTGTAATAGACGGGGCGGGGGGTGGGGGTGCATTTTACTAGAAGATGTTTACACTCAGACACTACAGGCAAAATTGCTATGGGGTAGTGCTTTTCATTGACTTTAGTCACTGCCATATTGGTTGTTAGCTTTCTTATTTTGACGTCAGAAGATCATTCTAAGCCCTTGGCAGAGAAGCAGCAGGAAGGATGGAAGCAACAGTCTGAATCTGACTGCTAGCAGCAGTTGGACAACACAGAACCTGTCAAGCTTTCTGCATCTTTTCTCAGCCAAGGAAAGATTGTGGTTTTGGAGCAGCCAAGTGTATCATCCCAAGGTAAAAATGATTTGGGAATGCCCAAATCTGAACGGTTCTCAGTTGTGAAGGGGAGGTAGGTACTACTCCCTGAAAATAGAGCCTTTAGGCAAATGGAGATCAAACATCAAGGCATAAACAGATCAAAATCAGCATTTGTTTCAGGAAACATCAGCCCATGTGATCTTTGCGGAAAGAATTTCTGCATTTGCCAAATTATTTTTTTCTTTCATAGACAGGTGCTGCAAAACTCTTGGAAAAGTTCAAAGGCAGAGCTCACAACAGCTTCTTCCACTTAATTCTTCTCTAGAAGCCCCTTCTGTGTTTAACTGCTTTGCTCTACCACAAGGCTGGCTTTGTATTTCTGTATCAGAAAATCCCAGTCTGCCTCAAGCATCAAGAGGAAAAGGGAGCACCTATGATTTTCCAGACAGCTTCCCAAAATACTAATGAATTAAAGTAATAATTAAAAAGGCAAAAGGGTTCATTAACTGTTCATTAATCTACTCTGCCTACAAAATAGACAAGGATAAGCATTAGCTATAAGCAATACAATGTAAACTGTTTGAAGTACTGCATTTAAGAACAAATGACCCAACATACTTTGAAATTTCACAAGATGTTTTACAAGACTCATCTCAACATGTCAGAGACATGGTTCTGCCCTTCTAATCAAAGTTCTGAGGACCTTCCATTTCTCACATGAAAGAATAATGTCTAGTGAACACATACCAACTTTAGCCAGAGCCTGACTTACGTATCTTTTGAAGTTCACAACATCACTTTTATTTCCATGTGACTGAGCACACTTGGAACCTGGTCCATGCTTAAATAGGTATTCAGACTGAAGCAGAGCACTAGGCTTTACCTTACTAGAACGCTTCATAAATAACAATAAAAAAGGAAAAATTTAATTTAAAAAAGGAAGAAAAAATTGATCACTGTAATGTCCATAGCAAAAGAAAACATAATATTTCAGGAATATCTAGTATGATCTGTATTTTTAGTAATTTGACATATATAGTTTGGTCTAATAAGCCAACACTTAAATGAGAAAGCTATGCTTCCTCTAAAAATCAGAAAATTGAAACTACCTTGCAGCAGTTTATGAAAAATGGAAACTGTTTTGACTCTGCTTCACAAGAAAAGAATTCATTGCATGAAGCTGTCAGTCACTAACATTGAGACACTCAATTTTCCTACAAAAAAATGCACAAATGGCTTTCATTATATTTAGCTGCAGCTTTAAGAAAATTTAATCAACTTAAACTGTTTAGTCTTTTTCCCTGATGAAAATCATAAAGTCAAATTCACATTTAAACCTGTTTAAACTGAAGCTCCTGTCAGCACCTCTGTTTATATTAAATCTATAGGCATGAAATGCACTAAAATAAGAATAATGATATAATGTCTTAAGTGTATAATGTTAACATAGGTCCCAGACAGAAAAGTGGGACAGACAGGCTGAACATTGTAAATTCATTTTCAATGTGTTATATTTATAACTGTCATCTTTTCTAAACAGTTGCTCTTGTAGTTTTTACACATTCTACTTACCCATCTGTCTCTATTAGTCAATGTCCATCTGCTAACATTAGTATTGCAGCAGAAAATTGCTACCTCAAGATTTTCAGAATGGATTGGCACACTGGATATCAAGTTCTCCTGGTACTAGCTTTCAGGAGCAACAATAACAGTTACAGGGAATGGTACACCTGAGATATCCCAGACTCTATGCTTGTGGTGTGCTGTCCCTAAATGGCCAGTGCAAATGCTCCTCCATCTCTTCACTAACTATGGAATCTATAAAAAAAGATATGTAATAATAAGGGAACAAAACTGCCTGAAAAATACTGGAATTTGTGGATAACCAATCTTCGAAAACTAGGTACATATTCAAATGAATTTCCATCTGATCAGAAATAAAATACCCAGGAGGTCTCAAAACTAACCTAAGACTTGTGTTTGTTTCCGTGTTTCATATGTTATTAAAATACTTAGAGATTAAAAACCAAACCCCAGAAAAACCCAAGAACTATACCTTCCCAAACTCACACTGTTAATATTAGGGCCCTTTTTCTAGGCATTACAATCACATCTTTCAATACTCGAGTCAGTGGCTCAAATTATATGGAAGGCAGCAAATCTTTCAGATACCATGGCTCTGCCAAATGGGTCATAGGATTAATGCAATTTCTCCTGGTGTATCTATAGCATAAAACTGCTTCTTGGCATTTGCTGAAAACTTTTTTTAACATAGCTTAAATTATGCAACCAAAAGGACTATTCATCTTGAAAAATGAGGACAGTGCCATGGAAATAAATTGGCCAGCTATTGCATTGCAGACATGTCCAACTTTCATAGTGACTTTACAATAAGTTTTTTGAAAGACCAGGAACCCAGTTTTATATTTGTATTTACAGGATTACAGCAATACCTTCTGGAATTTGTAGCTTTGAATGCTACTAAAGCTAAATATAGAATCATAGAATGTTGTGAGTTGGAAGGAACCCACAAGGATCATCAAGTCCAACTCTTGCCCTAGCACAGGACAGTCCCAAGATTCAGCCCCTGTGTCTGAGGGCCTTGTCCAAATGCTTCTGGAATATTGTCAGGCTTGGTGCCATGACCACCTCCCTGGGGAGCCTGTTCCAGTGCTCCACCACCCTCTGGGTGAAGAACCTTTTCCTAATGTCCAAACTAAACATCCCCTGGCACATCTCCTGCCATTTCCCCTGCTCCTATCATTGGTCACCAGAGAGAAGAGATCAGGACTCACCCCTCCTCTTCACCTTGTGAGGAAGTTATAGACTGCAATGAGATTTCTTCTCAGTCTCCTCTTCTCCAGGCTGAACAAACCAAGCATCTTCAGCCTCTCCTTGTATGGCTTCCCCTCCAAGCCCTTCACCAATTCAGCGGCCTCGTCTGGACACTCTCTAGTAGCTTTATATCTTTTTTATACTGTGGCACCCAAAACTGCACCCAGTACTCAAGGTGAGGCTGCACCATGCAGAGAAGAGTGGGACGATCATAAATAAGACTGTAGATTATTTGAATCAGTAGAAGTTCCCTGAAATCACCTTAAAGAAACCAAAGGCAAAACTCTGGAGTACTCTGGGACTGGAATCACACTGTACAGATTTTAAATATGTAAATATTAAAGGTTTCTGATATAGGACTCCAGAAACAGTCAAATTATATAAAAGAGAAAAAATCTCTAATGCAATTAAAAAAAAAAGTTATTACTTGGCATTCTTCTTGGAGGTCTTCCATTTATCAAAAAGCACTGACAAAACTATTGGAAATTAGCTTTAGTTTGTACATCTTTTTGGGCATTTTCCTATTGAGAACTGTTGCAGCAACTGGTCTTTCAAAAAACTTTTTGTAAAGTCACTATGAAAGTTGGAGGTGTCTGCAGTGCAATAGCTTATGCTGTTGTTCTTAAGGGTACTATTTCCTCACTAGCTATACATAACAAGAAGGGTAAAACATCAGGATTAATGAGATAAACATTCATGAATGTCACATAGTCAATTTGTGGGAGTAAAAGATGGAATCAGACAATCTATTTCCTTTTCAAATTAGTCTAGCACTAGTGACAGTGTGTTTGCTGCACACTGTGTTGTTTGATGACCGGATTAGTCTGAACAGGGTTTTGCATTTTTTCTATACAGAAGATACAATATACTGACTGTGGGTAGAAGGCCTTTGTTATGAAGCTGATAATATAAGGGAGCAATTTATAGACATTGTTTCTGGTTTCTTAATTTTGTTTTCAGGTACGTAACTGGAAGGTACACTTTGAACTCAATATAGTGATACTTGCCGACTATCATGGATATTACACTATTTAGTAAGGCTTATATTTAAGTGACTTATCTCCCATAACACTGAAATTAAAGGAATTTTTGTGAAAGTCTTCCTAGTGTAGCCAATCAAGGCAACACTTCACACTACATTCAATAACTTCAAATGGACAGCAAAGGTAGGTGTGAAACTGTCATTTGTCATATGACCATGCTTGAGATTTCAGAAATTCTCCCCATGTGAAATTGGGATAGAAAGTTGTGTGATTCTGTGCAGATTTTAAATAGTTTTAATTCAATCTTTAGCTATGACAGCAATTTCAAACTAAAAAGAATGTTATTTGTTTAGAAAACATTGAAATAGGCTATTGGAAATTGTTTTTTATTGAAAAGGAAACCTGCTTGCAAAGCAAAATATATTATGTATTAATTATTTTTTTTTAGTTAAAAAAAAAGTCAAATCATTTGACCAGCTCTGCATATCAAAATTACTCTCACAATATCTCTGGAAGCTTGTAAATTTTCAACTCCTTATTTTAGACAGACATGTGTGTAGGTAGACACATGTGAATGTTGGTGCGTATGTGTCAGTTTTGATCCGAACATGGAAATTCACCTGGATTTCAAACACATGAATTAAAAGCAAAATGAACTGTTTTTTTCTGGACGCACAACATTAATTTTCAGTGCCTGGGATGCTAAATATTTTGCAATGAAGATTATAATACCTTTCATATAAGATACACCGTGCTTAAAGTGAAACTCCATTGGCTTTGCTTCTAGTTAAAATGCTTCCCATAAACTTTTGACTGAAAAACAAAAGTTAGATCTCATAGTGGTCAAAGAATAAGTCCCAAAGAACCTTACCATTGATGTTAAAGCCATGTATTTATTTCTCTAAGCTTTTATGCTTGTTTACAAATGAGTCATTACAGTTGGAGCTAACAAAAATTTAATTTTGCATCCTCTGTCCGTTAGGGCTTGTTAACATCTGATATTAAGTAGAGGTAAAGCAGAAATAAATTACACATTTGACTAATATATTATAACACAGCATACTTAAATACACCAATAACTGCTAAAGGCTTTGTTGCTACTATATTACATCACTAACTTCAGAGCTATTGAACCAGTCCTTACACACTCATTTCACTGATAGCATTATCACTCTGACGGTTTTTTCTGTTACATGTACTATATTTTTGTAACGTGCTTTGTCTTTTTCTCCAAGGCGTTTCTCTATTTTGGCATTCATATTAGGAACTGGATTGGTCTCCCAGCCTATGCTACCTCTCTTCTCTTTTGACAGCATATTCTCTGGAAAATTCCCACTTTCTTACACAGCTTGACAGTCTAACCACTAATGTGGTTGAACTTATTTACTGGTCTTCCAGCAATATTTTTTCTGCATATTAAATTCCCTTCTCAATGGTACCAGATGTGATTCTTCACTCAACTGCTCTTGAACTGCAGTATACCACATCTTCCATGTTCCTCCTCATTTTTCTTTTACCTTAGCTCCCGTGAATCTTAGATTATTCTCCTGCACCCTTCAGCATTTATCACCTTAGTGGGCTAGACTCTTAACCTACATAGAAACCAGTGTAGCTCCATGGAAGTCACTGGAACAGAAGAGTGATTTATACCAATGTCTCCATCTTTACAGTTCAATCTATGTGAAACTTTATCCCAGCAAAACTACAGTGAAGAGAAAGAGAGAGAAATAGATGAAGCATAACTTTATGATACTGTTTAGTGTGGCAAAGCCACAATATTCAGTAATCAGCCACAGTCTGTGAAGCAATTTCACAAACTTTTAAGATGTCAGCAAGCTCAGTGAAGGGTTTAAATGATAGTAGGATGGCACAATACTGAGGAAGCTGGCTTTTTCCTTTTGAACCCTCTGCCTGTTTACAAAGAAATTAAATACTGCACACACTCTACTAACTCAAATAGCACATCCTCCACATTCCGCCACATCATTTGCAATACAATTCTCAAGTCTGTTTTGTTTTCCCTTGCCTTCAATAAACAGAAAGGGAAAAAAAGATAACAAAGCAGTTACGCTTTCTGGAAAAGACAAGGAGGTGAGCCCATGCCACATCAGTGGGATCAAAATTCCAAAGAGGAAGGTTGTGTCCCTTTTTTCCTACATTATCAGTCGCTAGCTCGTCCCTTTTAGATTCACATGGGACTTTGGCCCAGGTTTTATGCTGTGAATCTGACCTGCCCCAGCTGCAATTTAGTTATCTGCATTCAATTTTTGTCTTTTTTTCTTTTTCCTTTTTTTTTTTAAAAAAAAAAACAACCCAAAAATTGTCTAATCTTCATTGCTTGCATTTTAATTGCTTGGAAATGCCAAGTTGTTTTGGTTCAGTCAAACCACAGAGGCGACGTTTATCACAATTGTTACACTGCGAACCAGTTCGGTTCTCACCAAAAAGAACTGTTATTCCCATCAGTGACATTCTGTTCTGAAAACAAGGCTACTGATTTGGCTAAAGGAAACAAAACAGCCTTCCCCCCTCTGAGATAGCTACAAGACTCTCATCTCGATCATGAAACAGACGGGAGGTGCCACAGAACCAAGGATATTATAGTTTCTGGAGGACTATTTACTGATATGGAGGCTAAATCACAGTGAAAGAAAGATGCTTCATTTTTTCTGCACTCCTTGTGGATCAAAAATTCAAAGTAATTCTTCTTTTTAAAAGAAGAACTATTATAAAATGCTAGTTAGGGTTAATATGACCACTCTTCAAAATACACTCATTATGAGCATGGTAAGAAGATATAATACCATGTGTTGGCCAGACTAAGCAAGGATGAGAGACAGATATTTTTGAGTAGGCAAAATAAATCAGTTCTCTGATCACACTATATTGCCTGTCCTGGATCAATGACACTGTGAAACATCAGCAGTTTGTCTTGCTTCTTGGACAGCACATTCAGGAAAAAAGCAGGCTCACAGGTCTTCAGCTTAGAAAAAGTCACTGAGCTAATGAACAGAATATCTGGATTGTTTCAATAAATGTTGAAGAGTTTAATCCAGTTTCTGCTCACCTTAAAAAAAAAAAAAAAAGGGAAGTTCACCTGTAGAAGTACACCAACTGTATGATGATCCTTATGAGTCCCTTCCAACTTGAGATATTCTATGATTTTATATGTGAAGAGCTAGAATAGGATTTCCTGTGGACCATTTGTGGTCTGCCTGAAGGAATGTAGACCAAAACTGAGCATTTTTGAAACTCCTCGATTAACATAATGATATACAAAAACTATGTCAGTCAGTGAAGAACCATATCCATCTCTGAAAGGAAGAGTGGCTGCTGTTGTGCAGTAGTGAACAACAGTTTAAAGACAACAGCTAAGGAACATCATAAAGAGCAATGTAGGAGGGGCATTAAAGGGAGGCAGCTTGTAATTATCCCAGTTGGAACTCAGCCTAGAGTAGTATTTCAAACTGTTTTTCCTTTTCAAGAATAATTACTATGAAAACACTCAACCAAGACTGTCAAAACAGACGTCAATATTCCATTCAAAATATGTAAAAGGCTTTCATTATTAAAAGGTAATCTGTAACTCAGAACATCAGAAGTTAAGTTACAGAGTTTTTGTATATCTGTTAGCAGTTTGTCGGCTGCGAGAAATAAAGGTTAGCACTTCAGATCCAGACGTCTACATGGAAGAGGCTAAAGTCAGATGGGGATTCAACAGTCATTTTAAAAATCAGAATAATGCATGTTTATTCCTAAACAGAGTTCTTTGGTAGGATCTACTATCTGGCGGTGCCCTTGGTGAAAACTGAGAGACCAGTGACTGTAGCATGGAGCAAACTGTTGGAATTTAAAGTGTAGGAGTCCAAAGACAAAGGCAGTGCTTGACTGCTCCACTGCTATACTGCTAAGGTAGGTTAAAAGTGAGATGCTAAGTGTCTTTCAGCGTGTGAGTCAAGGCCGATGCATACCTTTATTACAAACAGAAGGACTTTTCCAAGAAGCTAGTGTCCTCTAAGAGTTTAATATGAACACTACAAAAGGTTTTCCATGTTCTTTTCAAGCAAAAGAGCAGTTCTGATAGTATCTACTCTTATTGAACTTCTATTCATTCCAAACTTTCTTTTGTTCTACACAGTTGTTTTTTTTTTTTTTTTCTTGGCAAACACAGGGAATTTATTTGGGTACAGCAGTACATCTTGACCAAATATTTTGAAGTTAAAATATTTCTCTTTTAGTTGGATGGAATAAAAAAAAAAAGAAAAAAAAAAAAGAAAAAAAAAAGTGGCATTTCAGTTATCCTGAAATTATTTCTATCCTCTTGAAAGTTCTTCTGTGCCAGGACAGTAAATAAAACGTAATGGGTTTAGGGCATAGAGGGGAGATGTAGTTTATTTTTTTTGAAAAAGTAATGAGGTAACCGTCAGTCACAGTAAGTAGGAAGAAAAATTTATCATAAACATTACCAATGTCTACGTGTCAAAAAAAATGAGTGCTTTTTACAGTTATAAGCAGTCATATGAAAATACCATTTTTGGGGTGTCTGTCAACAGGGAACCTGCTTGTGGGCTGGCATACACAAAGCTATTTATAAAGGGACAGTTCAAAAGCTAGGTCAAACCGGCATCAGTGGAAATTTCTTGCCATCAGTGGAATTTGCCTAGTATGAATTTGGCTTTAGAATGCTGAGTCTTTCCAGAATCAGTTTTCGAAAGAGAACGAAATGAAAGAGCTGCATGCATAGATTAGTCAGCCCCTGGAAAGCTGTCTTGATTTTTAAAAGCTGAAAACAGAGAAACAACCTCTACAGACAATGTAGTACTGATCCAAGAGCAGTTAATTTTAACTTCAGATGAATGAGGACTAAATTTGCCAGACTTTAAAAACTTGCCTTTTCCCATACTGCCTGTTTTCTTCTATGTAACTGACACCATGCAATTTGTCTCACACTAAGGCTTGTATGGATATTATTGGATGTTAGAGAAAGTTATACAGTTTCTCTCTATGGGAGAAAAGAGAATAGATCTTCTCTGGACTACTCGGAATGAAATATGTCTGTCTTCAATTGCTGGATTCTGAATTCAGTGACTCAGGAAGCCTCTAGCTCATTTTAGTGCTTACACTTCTTGTCCACAATGAACGGATTTTTAAAACTAGAATTTCCCTACCATGTCATTAGAAAGTACATTTAAAATTACCAGGTGAGCCAGGTATGAATTCTGCATGCAAATAAAATAGTTGCCAAGCTAAAAGGAACTGGCAGAGAGCAGCAGGAGCAGCTGCTGCGCAGGGGGGGGGGAGCTGAGCGCTAGCTAAAAGGAACTGGCAGATAGCAGCAGGAGCAGCTGCTGCGCAGGGGGTGGGGAGCTGAGCGCAATAATGCAGCTGTCAGGGCATGGGCCCCACCAGCCCCACAGTACCCGAACGTGGCAAACCAGGCAGTGCCAGAGATGGCAGCCAGCTTCAACAAAAAGTCCAGATCACCAAAAGAGATCATGGTGATAGGCAGGTCTGAGGTTTAGCCAGTAACAGAAGTCTACAAATCAGGATCAGGCCCGGTGCTGGTAGCCAGGATCAGATACAGCCTGATTTTTATGCATGATTTTTATATAAAATTCTTTTTCTTTATATAGAATATAAAAAGAAGGGATATTATTGTATTAAGTTCATATAAGATAAACTTTTTACATCATCATTCTCTTACATAATTCTCATTCTCTTCATTCAAAACTATTGATTTTCCACTCAATGAGAAGAGGTTTTAACTGACATTAAAGTGAAAAATTGTGTGTGGAAGAATATTATAGGCCAGGTTAAACACTCTTCTCAGTGCTCCTGTTTTTATCCTGTAGTTTATCAGTTCTGAAAAACTACATCTACTTCTCTTGTTCTTACTACTTATTCATCTGACTTTCAGTGTTAGCAGTTACAACTTGTAAAGGAATACTGTGATTTATGTATTTGAACACCAAATGATAAAGACCTAATCCTGATAAGTTTTTACTCTAGTATGGCTTGAAATACCTACATTGGGCTTTATATGCCCTGGTACAGTCTGGAGAATTGGTGTCAAATCATTCTCAAGAGGAGAAGGCCCATTAAGGTCACTGGCCATCATAACTAAATAAATTGTAAAGATGCTAAAGTTGGCCGCTCTTTCACCTTTCATTAAAAATAGAAAAGCAGCATGGCTACAGTTTAAAAGCCTTGGGCAGGAAAGAAAGAAAAAAAAATCATAACCTGCTAAAACGACACTGGAAGTTAATATTGGCAAGCTATATTTAACCAAGATGGGTGCTGGTCAGTACAGTAGGGTTAACACTCCCATGCTTTTAAAAGGGTGCCAGGGGCTATAAAATCATGACATGTGGTCAGACCCTTAATTGCCCCCTAACAGAAAACAAATGCATTAGAACACATTTCTTTACTCTCTCACTTTGACACTAACTACTCTACCTTTTTCTAGTATCAAGCTTGCTCTCAATGAAGCCTGTCGCAGACTATCTTTAAGTCCACTGAGGACACAGGACAGAGTACTTAAATTGTGACGAGTCTAAAAGCATGGAAGTCAGTTATTTAACTTAATCACAGCATAAGGCCTTCCTTGCTTAATCCAATTTACCAATCGCTAAACTGAATATGGTGAAAATAGAAAGCTTGATCAAGTAATACAACAACAAATCCAGTTACTAAATATTGGAGTTTAAGGGAATGTTATAGGGAGTAAATGTTAGGCATGAATTCACTCTTCTCAGTTATCTGCAAAAGCCCATTCTCAGTACATTTGGTTCTGTAGTTGGCTCCTCTGCAGTCACAGAGATAGCAGTTAATTGCTTCAGTTGATTAGAATTCACAGCTGCTTCTGCAGCAAGAAGGCTACTTTTGAAATTAACTGAGCTATCAATCAACAGAGTAATTTGCTAGACTAAAAAGCGACTGGTCAGCTGTACACTTATCAACAAAACCAGCAAAGTTTCTCTGGGAAAACTCCTAAGGTTGGATAAAACAATCATATGCTTCTCCCCAGTCACAAACATCAATACAGTGTTTTAACTACTCTCAATGCTTTTGCCAGCTTTCTTTTCCACTGCTAGCATGTTTACTGAAGAAACCTTTACAGGTTTCTCTAACTTATTTTAAAATGCAACATCAACCCCACACAAGGCATACAGGTGCACGGTTCACTCATGTGAAACTTTATGATCCCGTTTTCTGAATGACTCCACTTCATATAATGTTACCCATGCTTTTGTTCTATTTGGTAATTAGGCAAACCTGAAGTTAATAAGGACCTTGCTAAAAGTCTGATTACTATTACAGTCTGGATTCCTAAGAAAGCAAGCATGAAAACTTACCTGCTCTGCCTATTTTGGAAGAAACACTTACTTGAAACAACTTACTACACTAATTTTTTAAGCCGCTGTGAGCCACAGTGTACTTTTGAGATTTTGGTATCTCCTCCTAGACAGCATACACAGTCATTGAGAGAGAATTTTTATTTATTTATTTATTTATTTTTAGGAGGAAACTATATGCTATTATAACAATCCTTGAATCTAACTACACAGAGTATGGTAACTTTTTTAGTCTGATTCACAGCCTTCAAGTATATTTTGATCAATTTTACCTAGTTTCCCACAGGGATTTTATGTTTGCTAATTCTGAAATAAGCTTTTTAATGCAAATAATGGGATTTATTTCTATTATGATCACTGATAGTCTCTTCGCCACCCTCAACTTGTGGACAGCAAAAATTCGTAGAATTCTCTTCTATAGCTAGGCACTTGTTTCCTCTTATGTAGCTTTCTGACCTTGGTGTCATAAGAACATTTGTAATAACATTTGTTATGCTTATGTTTCTGCTCACTCTCTAAAAAACAAACTAGTAATGGCTATTGTTCTATAGACTATGCCTTGCAAGTAAGTATATTATATTTTTTTGCATAGTCTCTATTTCAGTGGTACTTGGCGTAGTCCTAATGTAGTAACCTTTTTGCATAGTCTCTATTTCTGTGGTACTTGGCGTAGTCCTAATGTAGTAACCCTCAAAAAAAAAAAAAAAGAAAAAAAAAAGAAGTAGAGAAATACAATAGTCTCCACTTTCAAAAAGTCTCCCCATATCTTAGTTGTAGAAAAATGGACTGATTCAACCTACTTCTTCCCACAGCCTAAGCACTAGGTCAGCTTTAATTGCTGAATGCATCATGACTGCAGCAATGCATGCAAAACTAAGCGTGCTCAAATATGCCTGCATTGGAAGTGAGAGATTAAAAATATGCTATTAATCAAATAGTAGAGACGCAGGAGCAGCCAGCTTGTGCACCAAGGTCTTTGGAAAGTGATGTCTGAAGCCAGTTTTGAGTGACAAATTATTATGAAGATTTGTTTATTAAGCTCACAAAACCTACGGAATACATGCAATGCAGTAGAATCCATGCTGAAAGCTACACCCTGTCATCTCCCTGTCTTACATTCCTTCAGCTTTACTATCAATTGAAACCTTAAACTTATTATTCAAATAGTTGTATGTAACAAACTGCTAGTATTTATTAATAAAAGTACAAATACTTATATATTAGGAAATATTTTTTTTCTAGTTTTATACTATGTCTCAGTGTGATAATTAACATTAATTTTCTTTTTATGTATTTTCAATGTATCCAAAACTTTATGCAGGAAAAAATGCTTATATTCAAGCATCTTATAAGAACTGAGTTGTACAGTTCAATAATATGTGAAAAATTTCTCCATGTATAACTGCATAAATACTGGGCTAGAGTTCAAGTTTTTGTAGAATTTATTCTCAGTGGAGAAGACGCATCACAGATACTATATAAATAGTTATCAGAAAATCAGGAAGACAACTCATTAGAATATTGACTTGTCTTTGAATGTATAAGGGTCAATTTTTATATGGTTTATTAATGACAGGTTAGTAAATATAAACATCAGTCTCTCTGACAATAAGACCAGCATCAAGTTATCTCCCAGTGACCAAGTACACCATTTCACAGTTGTGTACTCTTGCAGCAACTGCTTAAATGGGTTAGGGAATCCCAAAATTCTGTTGCATCAGAGCAGAAATTTGTCTAACAAAATGTAGTGACACTCTAGTGTCTAGTATGTGGCCGGCAAGTGGACAGACATGTCAGACAAATTTCCTACAACAGAAAGAAACTAAATTTTCACTGCTGGATAGTTTGTTACATAACTCTCAGGAGCCAGAGGTTCAGCTGCGACTTACTCACAAGAACATTATTGCCCTTCAAACTTCGGGAAAGGCAGGGATTTTATTAAATGCAATTAGAAGAGAGTTAAGCCAGAGATGAGTACATTATAAACCTCCCAAGTGTCTTTAAGTAAATAACTTTGACACTTTTATGTCCTAGTCATATCTTACACATTATTTCTTAAAGTTATACGGCACTTCCTGCCCACACAACTGAATGCACACAATGTCAGCATACAATGTCATGATGAGTATTCTTGTTACAACTTATCATTATCAACTAAGAACGAAAGTTCAGTCACTAGATTAATTTGTTTTAGTAATTACAACTTTTGATCTGTTAGAAGCTGTTTTCTACAGCAGTGACCTTTCTTCAAGGGCTTCATGATGGAATTTAGAGTTCACAAAAAAGACATTGCTAGAAAACTTAAATGTTGAAGTCCATGTGCTTTGAGGAAACGGGAAAATAGAAGTGTAATTTCCTTTTTAATGAAAGATTAATACCATACTTCCAACAGCTGGGTAGTAGGGCATCTCATAGTCAAATTTCAATGTTATCAGCTGATTCTAACTTACAGCAATAAAACTGGTCTATATTAAAAGTGTTTAAGTTGGAGAAGATCACCCTCATAGTTAAAGTCATCAAAAAGCAGAACAAATTAAAGAGAAAAACATCAGCTCAGTCAACTTTATATTAATATCTGTATGTTTCAAAACAAGTCCGTTAATTCTTTTGCACAGTCATTGGATGATGTTACAAAATACAAAGGTATTTTGAATTTTAGCTTTCTAAATTGCCTTTTAATGTGCCTGTCCTGCCACAGGACAAAAGGTTTTGGTGCTACTACTCTTCTGAAGTACTTCTGTTTTTCAGTTTAAGCAGACTTAGAATAACTTGATTAAAGGCAGATATAATTAGACAGCTGCATCTACATAGGCCTATGTATTTTAGGATTGAAAATATACACCTTAATCCCCTCAAAATATTTTTTCAGAAGTAAGATAACCAAAAGAAATAAATATGTTATTTACAGGGCAATTCTAGCAATTCTAATGTTGCTGCAAACTGTGTGCTGTATGCTTCAATATTCCCTCTAAATTTAGAACTATTTCCAAGAAGCTACCTGAGAGAGGGGAAACATGGACAACAGCTGTGGGCTGACAGGACAGAAATTACTTCAGAAAACATGTTATGCTATGAACTCCACAGGATCAGATAGCCCACCAGGCTCATCATGTGCTTTGCTACATTACTGATACAAATTTTATTCCTCATTATTTTTTAGAATCAGGGCTTTTAACAAAGATTTTTTGTTTTTTTTTTTTTAAATACAGCATTGAATGAAAACCCTGCTATTGGCACCTGTAGCTCTGTCTAGATGTTCATCAGGTTGAAAGCAGTTGTTCGGGTTTTTTTAACTCTCATGGATCTGATTTGCATTCATTTTATCCTCCTGTCCTTTCACTAATTAAAGTTTTAAAAATGCTTTTTGTGAGCTATGATCCAGCATCTCTGAGTGCAGTACAACTATACTTCCTGTATGGGTACTGACCCATAACTGTGAACAGATGTGCTGCTTCGACACAGACGGAGGTTACAGATGTTCTGCTGCCAGAAAAAGTGCTGTTATTTCAGTGAAGCAAGAGGAACTCAGAGCACCTTGACCCATCTAAGGAACACCTTACCCTTTGCTTTACTGTTCTGCCAGGTTTTTCTTCTTTTCATATAATGTCGTTGATGAAGCTTTAATGTGTGGGAGACAAGGCTATTGCTGTTTATCAAGTCCTTTGAAATGTCCAAAAGCTTTGCCAGAACTGGGAAGCGCAAGTTTTATTGAACTGACTCTGCAGTGAACTCTCTATGTCAGGGTATTTTTACTTTTTCCCCCCTTCCCGTTTCCAATTGGCTTTATAATAAAGCAGCAGCTGACTCAGCAGATATGCCCTGCTCTTTTCATTATCATTTTAAGAAGCTTAGAGAAAGGGAATGCTGTATAAAGCTGCCTTTTCCTTAGTAAAGGAGAGTGGTGGCTTCAAGGGGAAGAATGTCTTCAAAAATAGCTTTTTAGTAGCTTTGAGTTGTCTTGCTTCTGATCTAGTTTCTCATTCACATTGAGGAGATATTAATGCCTGCACAAAGAGGGGTAAAAGCAGGAGTAAGGGTTGACCCTTCCAGTTAAGGGACAGTCTTTCAGCAGTTACTCATGCTGCTACCATGGCTATTCCTTGTAAATAATGAGTTCTAAGTTTGCACAACTGCTGAACTGTTCTAGATCAAGAAAGTTTCAGGAAGATTTTTAAGAGGGGTTCAGTCTGATAGAAGCAACAAACAACTTTTTTTTTTTCTTACTTATTTCAAATATATGTAAGGGATGCTGCTTCTATGTCTCTGAAGGTTAAAAAGAGCTTACACCAAAAGATTCAGCAAGAAAAATGGTCTTCTGTTGTCTCTCTAAAGTAGTATGGGATACAACTAGTAATGTAAGCAATTCTTCTTGATTATTTACTGTTACTTTTTATATTTATTTTTGCTCACCTTCTGGGAAAATAATTTAATTAAACTATTTTCACAGAGTGAAACAATAACAGAATATTCTAGGATGAGAGTGAGTTCTTTTCCTTTCCAAAGAACAGTACAATAAAGCACTGAATACATGTAGCTTAATGTTAGATTCCTATAAAATCATTTAAGGGCTATGATTAAAAGTTCAGTTTTAAAAAGAACTATTAAACAAAATAAATAAAAACAATCAGCAACTAAAGGACTTTACTACATATTAGCATTTAATTGAGTAAAACATTAATCTGAGGAAAAGAAGTCCTACCTGACAGCATCAGACGATGGCTTTACAGAGATCTCAGAACTGCATGCATTATTTAGGGGGAAAATATTTCTGCAATTCCATACAGTTCATGCCGTTAAGGACTTGAGAAATCTAAAACTGCAAGTGCTGACATATGAACAAATTCACAAACTAGTAAGCTCAGGCAATAGGTAAACTATCAAGCTTTTTGATAAAACACTGCAGCTGCACTGCCTCAAATCCTGCCTCCCCTTCTGCCACCAAATACACCATATTCATCAGCTCAGAGATTGCATCCACCTGCATAGGACAGAGTCCTTACCTAGTAAAATGGTGTTCTTCCTTAATAGTTCTGCATATAGGAGAAGTATGCTCTGACAATAAAGTGGAATGGTCTTACTAGAGTGACTCTTCAGCCACCTGCTTTCTTTGTAAAACATGTATAAGTCTGGATATAGAGCTCCTCAGGTGATCACTTGCTACAACTTATGAATGGATTCACTTTTACTGCAGAAACCTATTATCAATCCAGCTCCATCTCGCCTAGCAGAATTGCCTTTGCAAATCAGGAAGGTATTGAAACAAAGGTCTGTCTTCAACTCTGAAGCAGGCATCCAAATGATTGAATGCACAAGGAGGACAAAGGGGTATTAGGAGAAAAAGAGCCATTTCAGCCTGTAAATTGACAATGGCTATGACTGTATGGGCTGACTAGGTGGTGTGGTACTTCTGGTTGCAACTATTATACTACTCATTTAAAGTACATGCCCTTCACCACACATACAAAATTGAACTCCTGTGCCTGTATTAAACATTGCCGATTACACTTTTATTGTTTTAACTGATACTAATTTATGATCTGCATTATTAATGCTTTATGCATATGTCCCTATATCCCTATACAAGGCAAATAATACTTGAGTTTTCCTTTTCTTTACAAAGTGCATATGGCTACAGAATGGTTATATTTCTAACTTTAATCCTGAAAAGCATTTCAGTTAAGTTTCATTTGGGAAATTACATTGAAATTGTAAAAATTATTTGCATCTCAGGTCAATGCGGAAAGAAAATATAAAGATAGAAACCAACAACTGTAATGACATGAAGAAAGAAAGTATAGCTGTGTAACTCTCCAGATGCACCCAGCTGTTATTAAGGATATTTCTAATTCTGCAATCAGTACCGAGTCTCACAGAACTAAACAGCTTTCTGACTGCAGATCTAAGAGGTTTGTTGATTATGTCTTTGAACTCAAAAAGTCCAAGTACATAACAGCTGTTCTTCACAAAGAAATCAGACTTACTAAAAAAACCAGCATAAAAAACCCTAATGGTTTATGGTAACCCCACTACTGCATGTAGTTTCATTAACCAGATGGAACCATTGCAAACAACTAGATTAAATGAGAAGTACTTTATGCGAGGGATGTAACATTCTAACTGAAGCTGGTTTATATTCTCTTTAATTTGTCTTAATTGCAATCAAAATAATGACATAAATTGCTAATCATATCACTTTGCATTTATAAAACATCACAATTTTAAGAACAATTCTGCAGCTACAGAGACATATAAGTATTTTTAAACTATGAAGATAAAAAGGAGGCTGGAGACAACTATCAAATGAACCCAGAGCAGTTCAGCCCTAAGCTGTCAGTGAAAATCCTCTGTGTATCTGAAAATTATTTATCCCTTTAAGATGACCTGTGGCCAACCTGCTATCCCCTGTTATTCCTTAGTACATTACAGAGTCTAACCAGAAGTTGTCACTTTGTGGGGTAATGTACCATTGCAGTGTGAAGAATGGTAGTGCTTTGTCCATCATGAGTAAGGAGCAAAGTAATGGAACCCAGAATTAACTGTTATAGGTCAGAAAAATTTGTTGGTATTATCTAAACTTCCAACCTTGAAAGAGCCATATATATCATATATAGAGTAACAGCTTGTAAATACATTTCCATATTCAAAGTCTAAGCTAAACACTAAGTGCTATGAGACCAAAATGTATGCCATGTCCATTCATGTATAATTAGTTAAGCATTATGCTCCTGTTAATCTTACTTGTTAACTCATGACAACATCCCATTAACATAGTAATTTGTCAGACTGTTCCATTCCTGTGAATGTAATTACTTGATTTAGAAAAATGAACGAAAATGTTCCTGTGGATAGAGTTCAGTGCAAGCACAGAGCTCTGCTAGCTTGGCTGCCCAGGGTCTCTGAGGCACTAGGCATCAGCAGCTGGGAGACAAATGCCTTCAGTCATTTTCAAGGCCTGTTATGGGCAAGACTGTCTAGTTTATAGCCCAAGTACTGATCTGTCCCATGTACCAGGGGACATCATCTAGTATCTGCACTAGATGAGCTCCTTCCACACATGCAGACTTTGCTTTTGGGACTATTCTATCCTTTTCTGGGGCTACTATATCCTATTTTATATACATTAGTAAATGTGGTCAGAAATCAGGGGTGAGAGATGAAGGAAAATAAATAGAAGTGCTAAAGGAATAATCTTTTCCTCTAAGGAGAAAGTACATAGTTTCTTAATCAGCTACCAGATAACATATTAACATTTCCCTCTCCCAACTGCATCCACCTTGAAGATTTAGGTTGTAAGCGCCACAGCATGCAGAACCATCTACTCAGCAGTTCTAAACTATGCCTCCATTCAAGACTGACTCTAACAAGAGTGACTGAAAGGCTAACGTGTTATTTCCATGTCCATTGGGATTTAGACTGGTAGCTCATGTAGTCTAGGATCCGTAGCTCAGAAATAAAGCAGCTGCGGAAAAACATTTCAAAGGTTGGGTGCTAGTTCACACACACCTTATTTAGAGTCTGCTGTGAACTAACAGCCTCCTTTATACACCACGAACAGCAAATACTGAGATCAATATAAAGCACTGGTCAGGAGATGACAGATATCAACAGACTTCTCTTTCATAAAATGAAAAGTTAAGAACCATAGTGCATCCTTTCTCAAAAGCATATTCAGGTTAGTTTTATCTTCTGTGTGATAACTCTGTTAATGCTTTGATGCAGTCTAATAATTTGATAACCACCTGGCTTAAGAGCCTTTCGCTTTATTGTGATTTAAGCTGAGGTTCCAATATCAGGATCTGTGCCATTACACTTTCATGTTCATCCAAGCTCTGTGCGGGGGAAAAATGAACACCATCATCCTCCAAATCTTCATTATCCTTCTACCTTTGTAACAGGCTCAAGTGAGCCCTGTCATTTCTTAATTTGATATCCTCTGTTTTATTTTGCAAGGAAATTCGTTCAGAACCGGTACACATGTTGCCACCAGTGGTGGCACCTATCCCAAAGAGTAACTCTTCCCACCACAGAGAGTAACTAGTCTTACATTGAAACAACTGTAATACAGCTGACTCTCCGTTATCCATTGAAATGGGAACTAAGACAGTAAAGGTCATGGAAAAAAACTTGGGTAAAATGGTTACCAGACTGCACGGTGCAGAGACAGCTGTGGGGAGCCAGTCTAGATCCAACAGGGACAATGGTGAGTTGGAGGTAACTAGTCCCTCTGAGTTTGAAATGACTCCTGCAGAGGAAAGAGTCTCTCTGCACAGCAATGATTATTGCTCCTGGTTATAAAAGGAACCAAGGGATGCCTCAGAGCAGCAGCGCCCTCGTGGAACCAGGTCTGCCTCATGTACAAGCTTCGTGGTATCCAGAATACTGGGTAGAGTGCACAGGTGCTCAGCCATCTCTCTTTGGCTGTCCCTCTGGCTTAGCACTAGTTAGGTTATGCCCTACAGAGCTCTGAGTCAAGTCTTTGCACTGCTTTTCATATGCTCTGGTTTAGCATCGCTGAGTTGGCAGAGCTGAATCCCTTTAGACCAGCCCCACCACCCGCCCCAGAAGGCTGCTCAGGTTTCTGCAGCACCACAAGCCAGCTCAAGTCCAGCACGAGTGGACATAACAAAATGAGGGTCCCTTAGGATTCCGGCAAAGCCACTGGAGCGGTTTTGCATTTCACTCAACAGGGCTGATGATTCCAGAGAGAGAGATGAGACTTGCTCTGCACAAAGTCAGCTCCAGTTCGCACAGTTGGATAACTCTGTAAATTATGGAAGTACAGCTATGCTGCTTCTGGACCCTTCACCATGGCATAGATTGTGTGATTTGCAAAGGCCAAGTGAACTTTGCACTCCTCTGCTTCTTCATTTACTGTAATCTGAAAAAAACCCCAAATCTGCCTGCAGATTTTTACAGGAACATACAAAAACTTCTAAGTTCAGATTTTCTGCCTAATATATTCACAATCTATTCTTTTTTACGAAGTGGGTTTAATGAATGACTTAGTAGGCTAGACTTAAAGAGTAGGATATTCAAAGATGCCTAAGGAATCAATTGCCAAACTGCAGCTCATTCTCAGATACCCCTGGGCCTCTCTGAAAATCATACTGTACATTTTGTGCTGCTTTTAGCCTATTGCAGCACGCCAGTGAAACCTTTGTTTAGTGGCCAGTTTTGCTGGCATTACTAAAACTTGACTGAAAAAGTGAGTCTTCTTCTCACATATCTGTCAAATCCAGCAGCTGGGTGATGCTGTTCTCACCTCTGCATTCTAGGCTTTATGTGCTAATATCATATCACTATGCTTCACAGTACAAAGAGACTTAAAATCCTATGAGAAAGGGAAAAAGATTTTTTTTTTTAAATAAACTGATTTTAGAAGCTTCAGCTGTTTCATGTTTCTATTTATTCTAACTTCACCTCTAGACACCTCTAACAGTGTCATTTTCTTTTTCTAGAATGTTTTTACAGCCTGTTTTAAGTACCTGTTGTTTGGCACCTGGATGTACGTGAAACTTTTATCTTGTGTAGAGTATCATCACTTTAAATGGACTACACATATGCTGCAAGTTTGCTGTATACATAAGAACATTACTAAGATGGAGCCTCTAGGATCCAGTCTTCCTCTCATCAAATTCAGTAACAAAACTGGCCTTGACGTCACTGGGCAGAAAAAGAATTTTAAATCCTTACTCTGCTTAAAGACAGATGCAGCTTGTGACAATGGCTGACAAGGGATGATTTTTTTTTTCTTTTTTGAGAAAGAAAGAGATAATTCTTACACCTAAAAATATTCTGGAAGTTAATTTTTGCTTTTAAACATCTGTAAAGCAAGAACACTAAGCTTACTGCTTGTGGAACTTCCCACTGAAATCTACAAAGGTTTTGCATTTAAAGAGATTACACATTTAATAAGTGTTCTAAGTATCACCCTTTAAATGAAGAAGAGGGTGTTTAGCAAAGCTCATTTGTTCTCATGTTTCTGCTCAGTTATTTAGATGTAATTTAGAAAACAAGAAGATAGAATGAAATTCCATAGCTGCACTGCATTAGAAATGCTGTCAAGACTGGCTGAAGATTACTGATTCTGCTTCAGTTGGAATTTGTACAAGTAATGTTATCTAAAGAAGAACCATATGAGGGCAAATTGAGCAGCACAGAATGAAAACTATTAAAGTTTAACATAGCGGCAAAGTATCTAAAAAAAAATTAGACATTCAGCAATACATCTAAATACATGAACATCTAAGATACCTAATGAGCACATCAAATTCCTCTAATTTCCATTTATCAAGCCATAGTAAAACTCATAAAATTTTAAAAGCATCTAATTCAGTTAGAGATCCACAATTAATTACTTTCCCTTGATAATGGCTGCATCGAATAACTTATAATTCATTAAAGAGAACTGATGTTTAAAAATGACAGAATGTGTCAATTTTCCAAAGTACAAAGTGGCACATGGAAAAATGAAAATTACTTTATTCAAATAATTTAACTCTATAAAAATGTACTATTTCAGCACAGGCAACTATCATTTGATACATACCAAAACTGCTTGTCTTAATGCTATTTATATTAGAAGAAGTATGAACAATTTATTTCGAAGAGAGAATCAGACAATAAATTATTTGTAGCAGCAAATACTCCATGGTGAACTTGTAATACCTTCCTTTATTGAGTTTTATTTGCCTAAACACTGAACAGTACTGGTACTCAGCATTAACACTGTTCACTGTACAATATGCATACATATCCCACAAATTACAACAGTCATAGGGATGAACTGCCACAGCATAACATATAGCAGCAACTACTGTAGTACTGAAGCAATAGTATACAAGAAAAAGAAAGATAATATTGGACAACACTCTCCTCAGCTAAGAAATTATGTGCCCTGTAGTTACAGCACAAGTGAAGGAGACAGGAAATCTGGGATTTATTCTGGGATCTGTCACAGATTTCCTGTGTGGCTTTGAGAAAGTCCTGTGGGGTTAACTTCAGCTGTGAGGCTTGCTTTCTTTTGAGAGCAGCTTGTACCCATATCTTGACAACCCCTCTGTAGTGTGCGCTAATTAACACAAAAGGTAAGGTGTTACTAGTGCAACTTTTGTACATAAGCAACGGCAAAGTCAGGATCTAATACAGGTGAAACAATATGATCAAAAGTAGGCTAGGCAACAAAAGCACAAATACTAAGGCACACAACGTACCTCTTCCCAGGAGCTACGGGGAGGGAATAAAAAGAACATGCTCCCCAGCCACTGACTGGTGCAGTTGTTACAAAGGTAGAATCAGGAAGCAGCAATTTATTTTCACTGGAAGCCAGCACCCCATTTCCCTGCTTCCTTCCAAGAAGGAAAACTAAGGGGAAGATACAGGTTAAACTATATCTCCCTTGCAGTTTTCACACACAGCACATTCTCCTCATGAAATCAAGTCTCCAGTGGTGGGAATCCAAGGTACTCATTCTTCTGTATCTTCACATAATTAAAAAAAATTAGCACAAAGTTTTCAGAGATACAAAGTATTACCGTCATTTCAACAGGTCAGTTTTATTTATCAGGCCTGGGTGGCTTAATTTGAGCAAAATAGAATAAATCTCACATGTTCCTGTTGTGAGCTCATACCCTTTTAAGTTCTGCTGGCTGGAGAGAGGGTTCCACCCATTCTCTGAGGACTAGCCCAACATTAAAATAACTAAGACACAACAATAAACCATCTTGTGTTTTAGGTCAGTTGCCCACTGCTCTCAGATAATCCATTTTTATCCCCTACGTTCCGAGCTATTTTTTTTTCTACTCAATGTTGATATGTACGAGGAAAATCAAGAAGACAGTTTAATGCTGTCCTCGACTTCAGTGGAACATATCTTGAACAAGGCATTACTCAGCTGAATTTCCTACCCACGAGCCAATATGGTTATTAAATTGGAATTTCAACAGTGACGCAAAATTTCTAAACCAAACATTCCTTTCAGTGCTGTTCTTTTTTAGCCTTGGCCATCCTGTCTAAAGCATCTTGGGAAGGCTTCTATATACTGTGATAATAGGAACAATAAAAGAGTCTCTCAATTACAGTAGTATCAAATTTGGGGCATGTAATATTTACTGTACATTTGCATAACATACAGCACAATGGACCCCTAATTCCAACAGATTCCTGGAAATACAGTACAACAAAAGCTAAAAACAGAAGAGAGGGTGAAGGTGCCACTGTGGTATTCTAAGCATGGGCATGAATTCAAAATCATCCAGACGGGATTAGAAGACCAGATTGTTTACCATATAAGACAAAATGCAAAGAGTTTTTAATAAATATTTTTTCATGCTGTTACTGGATTTTGACAACAATATAATTTTGTTAAAATATCATAAGAATAGTTTATTATCTCACAGCATTTCTTGAAAATCTAAATTCTTTTGAGTTCCACAGAGCTGTACCAGATAACTGACATCAGAACAGTGTCTATCTATTGTCCTTTCTAGAAAACTGGCACCTCAGAAATGAACTAAAGTTAACACTTACAAACAAAAAAACTCTTGTCCAAAACATGGCATTGCTCATACGCAAATCCCAAGAGCAGCTATTTAGGGGTGCCTGTGTCTCAGATTATATGTTCAACTCACGGTCTTGGCTTTTATATTGATTCAGGGTGGGTACGGGTACAGAATGATCTTAATTAATGTAAGGAAATGAGGTCTAATCATAGTGGGGTAGGTTCTGGCAAAACTCCAGTTGAAGTAATTACTCTTTGCCTTCCTAAATTCTCTTCTCTTAACTGCTGTTTAACATAGGATTTGCTAACAAGGTTGTGTGTTTCTTCTAAGCTATGAAGAGAGAAAAGCAATTCCTGGAAGTCTACATGCTAAACAGGAGAGAGTTTATATATATTTGCAAGATACTCTTAAATACCACTAGGTAAAATGAAATAATTATACTTATTCTAAAAGTAAGTGGATATTCTTATCACAAATCAGCCTTCTATTTATTATCAAAAATGCAAAGTGAAAAAAAACCTCACCACATATTGATGTCTTCAATATAATTTGTTTATTGGGGCTTCATTACCTGATAACCAAAAAGACGCCAGGCCCGAGTACAGCATTGACAATTTAATTTTGTTCCAAGTACTGACATATAACAAGCACACATGTGGGTTGATGCCCCACCATTTAAACATCCTTTCTATATGACCTGATCTTAAAAGGGTTTTAATTTCTTTAGGGTTCATCTTCACCAGTTCTGCAAAACTTTGTCCAAAGATGAAACACCATCAAACTCCTTACAACCAAAGTTGAGTTACAGCAAAAGAAGATACACAAGGATATGGCTGCCAACCACTTTGCCTCAGATCCAGGTCAATAACTGACAGCCACCCTCAGCCAGAAGTGCTGACCATAGAGGTTGCTGCTAAAGATACATGATTTGAACTGTGACTACTTCATGTGAAACACGACAAGGTCTAATTATCTGGAACTGGGTGAAGGATGGAAAGGATGGAATACAATAAACCCCTTTTTTTTTTTAAAAAAAAATATATAATCTTGGAACACTTTTAAGCTTCTACAAGAATTACTAAGAAGTCCTCATAAGCATTTACCTTGCATTTAAATGTGGTGTGTATTGCCCTTGACATATTGCTATCAATTATTCACTGATTTGTACCATTTGTTTGATGAAAAAAAGCAGTGAGAGCTGAGGAAAGCTATGCTCCAGTTTGATCATCTAGTGACACAAGCCCAAATACTCAGATGCTCTGCTTGTGTCAGAAGCTATACTTTTGCTGCTATAGCTCACTAAATGGCCCAGGAAAGCTGACTCCTGGCTTTTTGCTCTTCTGTGGCAAAGAAGCCCAGGCACAGGTAATTAATGATGTCTGAGCTGGAACACAGGTATAGAATACAAATAAAAACTTGAAAAACTCTCACCTTTCGCTAGCATCTTACACTACCTATTTTTGATATGTATTTAGGAAATTACAAAAAATCTTATCTATCTCTTCTAGGAGGGAGAGAAAGCATAATTATCCCTTTCTAATTACTGCACTTTGGTTTCCTCAGAATATTTATTTAACATCAAGATTTGTTTATGTTCACCGATACATTGGTTAAGTTCACTCTTAATTTATTTTAATTTTATGTTTCAAGGATATTTTACTGAACACTCACTGTAAGACCTTCAACTGTGGCCACCCATATCCTGAAATTTTCTACCTAATCATGCCTTATGCCATAACAGGGTAAATATATATATATTTTTAAACATACACAACCCATAGTATTTTCTATGTTACTTTAAAAAGCTTGTGTAGCACTGCACAGTGTGTGTGTACCTAAGTGTGTGCACATGCTAACCCTCGCCAAGCACATAGAGCTATTGTTGAAAACTTTCATTAAAACTTTGTAAAGGAAGTCCATCTGCCACAGCTCAGGATGTCCTGTTTCTGTGAGGGCCTTTGGCTATTGCTTGGACATTTTCTCATTGAAAACATAAGTAGGAGACTTGAGAGTATTTAATCTTGCTACTAATGAAACAATCTGATTTGGAAAGGGTGTTTTGAAGGGTTTTTCCCCACTAGCTGGAATCTTGAGGCATGGACATCTCCTCAGAGACAGCACACATGCTCACTGTCCTCTGATCTGGTGTTGTCAATGGGAAGGACGGGGGAAACAATTTGTTCTGTTAGGATGGGATACATTCTGCTCAACAGGATAATCTCGAAACAGCTGTTCCCAAGCACTATCTGTGTCCCTGGTTGTCTTTCAATCCAAACCATAACGCAGCCTTGCCAGGCCTCGTGGGCTCCTGGCAGCAGTGTTCCAGCAGAGCGGGTGGGCTGGAGTTCCTCCCCTGACCTGGCCAGCCGCAGAAAGAGGCAGTGCTTTTGAGTGACCTGGCTGGTCGGAGCAGGTGGGCCTCATCACACTTTAACCCAGCAAAGGATATGCATGCTCCTTCCCTGCCAGAGGGAAAAAACAGAAATCCTTGGCTTCTAAAGTATCTGGGACAGCATTTGGGATTAGCATCTACTCATAATATGCATTCACTTTTTTAAGAGACTGCTTGCTTTGTAGGAGGATGGAGGCAGATCTGTGGCTACTTTGGATTCTGATTTGATTTTGAATTATTGAAAGACAAACAGTAAGTTCAAACCTCAGGAAAATTATTTCATGATTGATTGGTGATATTTTTTTTACTTGACTACTGCTCTCAAAAAAATGTTCAGTTTTAATTTTACAGTTGATCAGTCTGCAAACTACAGAAAGTCGCAAATCTCATTTCTACTGAGCAATGGCTTTCCTTGTTTGTGTTCCTCATTTAGAAATAAAGGATTGTAGCCACCAGAGGTAACAGTTTACACTTTACACACCGTGGTTACGAGTACCCCCAAAAAAATGTTCTCAGTGGGGACCCATGTAAGACCCAAAGAAACAAAACTAAATACCACAGGATTATGCCCTTCTACCAGGAAAAGGAGAGAAAGGGACAATGGGTCGAAAAAAGAAAGTACATGAGGGGCCAAAAATGTCAAAATAAAGCACCAGTGGGGAACACAGAACAGAGAGCCCAACAGCAAAAAAGAAACTGGGGTTGGAGAAGGGTCATTAATAATAATAAACATTTTATTCTTCCCATGCAGGCTTCCTGTTCCCCATGTTCTCCTCCTCTCAGTTAGCCATGCTTCCAAAATGGAGTGACTGCTGATGCTGGACAGTCCTTCAAACAGTTTCACTGGAGCAGAACATGAAACAGCCTTTTGATCCCCATGTCCCAAGAAGCAGATACACAGCCTTCCTGCCCTACTGAGAATATATCAGCAGGCAGAGGGAATGGAACATTCTGTGGTGTCTTAGGCATAATGTTAATTTGCAAAACTTTTGGTGGGTCCTCACCATTAAAAATCCCCCTCTTGTTCGTACAGCAATAATACACTACATGCAAAGTTGTACAGAGGGATACTAAAGTCATATCACCACCTCACTCTTCCACAAATTATTTCTGCCTATATTTCTGTAAGGTGAGATAATTAACTTTGCCAAACATAGGAAAGATATCCACTTGCTGGATAAAGAGGCAGCATTTTAAGAAGTAGGGCTGTTTGGAAAAATTGAAAAGACGTTGCACAGCTAATGCAAAATTCCACTATAAATTAAAAAAATACCTGGTCAAAAGCCCTCAAATTTACATGACAGTTACTCATGAAACACTTTAACAATTTTTTAAAAATAATATATTTCATTAGGCCTAATGAAAATGAAAGAAGGAATACATACAATAATACTTCATTTTTACTTCTATCCAATCAATCTGTATTTTAAAGCTAGGGGAATTAAAAAACACAAAATGGGAAAGGGACTGAACCCGAGTCACCAAGAAGTTTGTGGCAATTTTTAACATAACCCAGCTCCTAGCTAGGAATTGGTTTTATCTTGATGAAAAGTGACCCACACAGACTGGGGAAGAGAGAGACCCAAAGCAGTGAAACAGAGGTATGATACGACACGGAAAAGAAACAACACACTACATTTGCTATAACTACATTACCAAAACACACTCAATCTTTTTCTTGAAGACCCTATGCAGGATCAGGCCCTTTTGAATAACACGTTAGCTGTGTAAGATCAGTGTTTTTGAAACCACTTTTTGTGAAGTCATCCAAAACCAATCAAATACTGACAAAGTTAACAACTGTTGCACTGGTGTCTTCAAGATTACTCTTTAGCTCAAAATAAGGGTATAATGTCACTGTTGCTACCTAACACCTTTTGCTTTTACTTAATTTTTAACATGTCCATTCTCATCAATGCCATGGCACTGAGTAAAAAGTTATTTGAGGAGACAGAAGAGGGCAACAAACTAGCTGTCGTTCCTTCCTTCCTGTTCTATGATAAAGAGCATACTGATGATAACAGGAACTGAAAATTCTCCCTTTTGTTAGATTAATGGATTGAAGAGCTTTACAGTAGACTAAAAAAAAGAGCAAATGTACTCACCAGTCTAACTCATTAGGAAGTGTTCTCTATGTATTCATAACGCAGGAAAAAGGAGGTTTGCAATGGTTTTAGAGTGTAAAAATCGAGAATTTACACTTTTTAATTGTTTTCAAAATAAAAAGGCAATATTACAAATATTTTTGAAAGATGAGGATTCTTTCATGTGTTGAGACTTTTGCTACTGTCATTTCTGTGTATGACACACAGCAACACAGTGCCATCTAGTGTTCTGTGGCCGTCCAGGGAACAACACTGAGAACGTTCAAAGGATATTCCAAGTAACTTCACAATAATAAACACGGATTAGTTTTGTTTTCAGAAATACAGTACTATGTGATAAAACAACCACACCTAATAGTTGACAAGGCAGATACTATTCTGAACTACCATTCTTTTTTTGAGTAGCACTGAGGAAATTACTAGGAGAAAGCAAAAGAATTACTATAAAGTAAGCATCATTTACTGTCATCAGTAGGAAATATAATCATATTTAGAGTATATAGTATACTGCACAGAATCATATATTGTACTAGCATTTAGAAGTTTGATTTTGTATACCATAAAAAAAGAGATTAGAGGAGAGGGAGAAAGAACGAACAACTAATTAAACAGTGCCTTGCAAATATTCGGTCCTTAGGGCTGAAATACGCACAGCAAATGCACAGTTAATTTCGGACAGAGTTATCCAAAACTGATCCATACCCATCTCATATTGCTCTGTTGCTCACGGGATCAGACCTAATTTTCTGCTGTCTCAGCACTAAATTTGTCCTTTTAGTTTTTGGACCTAAACTAAAACCCTCCAAGCAATAGCCTACTTAATTTGTAAATATCAATCAAAAATTTCACTGCCTACTTACAAAGTAAAGAGTACTTGGTTTGGGAGTAATTCTGCTGCACTGGAGCACACAGGAAAAATTAAGTGATCTCAGTGCTGCAAAATTCTACTGTAAAATATCACATGGATTGGCTGCATCTCAATAATACCTTGTAAGGTTTAGGAAATCTTTTGCTGTTGCAGAGATGCAAAGGGGACATTTGCTTTTCCCATTTGCTTTTCCATGTAGCATATAAGCTCCCTTTTGGAGTCAGATCCTGAATTTGTATGTTGCCCAAACTATTGTGCTTTTAATCAAAATTCAGAAGGAAATCACTGACTGTTTAGTGACTGTCATGAAGATCAAAATGTTTCCAGCAAGCAAAACAGCCCAAGGGAAGACTTGAACAGAGGGAGCAGGATGGTTTTAGATCAGTTTTGGCCAGTTATAAAACTGCAAGTTGAGGCTATAGTTATCTGAAGCACTGTGACACAATCTGGAGGCTTGCTGCTAACAAAATGAGAAGGTCCTGCTTCCCTTCTTTTTCCCTCAAAGGCTCTGGCACTCATTAGACTTCTCTGTGACTTGATTCAGCTCAATAACCTGAAAGAAAATTATTCATTCTCTCCTCTTGGATAATAAGCTGAGACTGTTTATGAAAAGATATGTGTGTGTATGGAGTGGGTGTAAGGGAGGGAATCAGAATCAGGCAGCTCAGAATAGGGTGAATAAAAGGGAGGACCAAGACATTTCCCTTTTGCTGTGCAGTTGTAAAAAAAAATAAAATAAAAAAAAATCTAACCAGATACAAACATTTGGACTTTAGCACTTTTAGCTTTTAATCTTAATTTTCAGTTCACTTGCTTGCTATAATGTTGTTGTTCATCCTCTTTCACAACAAGGAAAGAATTCCACACTGTGTCTCATACACTCATTTCCTCTGACAACTGTGGGCATGCTGCACACAGTGCGTGGGGCAGAGTTAGGCCTGTGTTTTTTATGTTTCTGTCACTAACATTTCTCCTGGCATGCTGGGCTGTCTGCTGGTTTTTTTCTGTTGAAACATTTTATAAAGCCACTAGTAGATCTCTCCAGCTGCCCAGCTACATTATTTATTTAGATATGTAATATGTGCCTTCATAAGGATCCAAGCACTTATTCTAGTCCAAATGTACAAACACTGACATATGTTAATGATCATATCATGTATTGCAGAATGGCACGGTTAAGCATACAGGGATTATGGGTAAAAAAAAAAGAGCTATGGTAACACAGTGTACAGGTTTCTACCCATATACACTCTGAAAAGCAAAATAAGCATAAATGCAATTACTCATTCAGTGCACAGTTTTAAAACAGCTTGTAAAGAATATAAATACATATTTTGCCCCACATTAAGCAGGTATAGCACCAGCTGAATCATTTTTGTCCATGCTGTTCTGCACATCATCTAGCGACATCTCGTACTCTACTCAAGAGAGTTTGTCCAAAAATGGATGGGAATCTTCCTATTAACTCCAGTGGGCAATCTAAGAAACGTCAGGAGGTCTACTTGGAAATAAATTGGGAAAATAATCTGATAACTATTTGACCAAATTAATTCTATCTCTACTTTTGTGTCTAGGATTTTCGTGATCTGCTTGGATAGAAAGAAAGTAACAAGAATAAACACAACTGGAATCTGTTCTTGTGAGATACGCTCTTCACTAACGAGCTGAAAACCATTTAATCTTGGACCTAAAGACAACCTTCATACCAAACAGGTAAATAGAGTTGTTTGGCTAGCAAATCAAAATACTTCTGCTTAAAACAAATGAAAAAATGTTAGATTTTAACAGCCTAACAGAAATGTCTGAGATTTGAACTGACACTAAATTCTTTTAGCTCTGCTTCTGTGAGATAAAAATATCTTTTACTTTCTGAGCCTTCTCTTTCACTTATTTGATCATGAAGAGAAGATACTGTAGATTATGTGTTGTTTGTACTACAGAGCACAGCTGTTTTAGTTTTTCTGTCAGACCCCCAGGATCCTGTCTTTATAATGACTTTTTAAAACACACAGTGGGTTTGCCTAAGCAAATTTAATTTGTATTACATTCTGGATCCAAAGGAAAGAAAAAAAAACCCAAAGCCCCTCCAGCACCACCTTTAGAAGAGAGTGTAAAAAAAGTCCTTTAGTCTAGTATGGGTAAGAAATCAGTTAAAAAACATTAGCCATGTCATGTAGGCTATTTAAATATATAATAGCAAGCCAAAGGTATGCATTGCCCTTATCAACAACAAAATAAATTAAAAAAACGCATATTGTTAGAAAGCAAGTTTGTATTTGGAATTTATTTGTATGAAAAATTAATTTGGGGAAAGAAGAAAGAGAAAACAAGGTGACAAAACAAATCCTGATGGATACAGATGAATTCAAAGTAAATTAAGAGGAAAACTGGAAGGCTTAGGGACAATACAAAGAGATCTGAAAAAAAAACAATTACATAAACCAGAAGAAGTGAACTTGTGAAAGAATCACAGAGACGGAGTATCAGAAGCAAAAAGAACAGGAGAAGGGGATGGCATGCAGTTAAAAGTGGTTTCTTGGCATTACAAAGCAACAAAATGGATGGTTGTGAGGTAACTGCTCTTTAAACTGGAAAAAAAAAAAAAACAAAACCAAAGAAAATTATCATAGAGATTGAACCAGTTTTGGGAAAATATATTTAACTGTAACAAGTCATAAGCAGAAAAATGTATTCATCAACTTCTGAAAGAACTGAAGAATGAAGTGGTTGTGTCTGTTAATAAAATCAGCTATTATGAGAAAAGGCTGGAAGAAAAAAAATTTTGCAGTTACCATTGAATAGGTACTAGAACAGGGTATAGGAGGGTATGCTCCTGTGTCAGGCAAATTGATAAAATAATTAAACGAAAAACCATAAAATTATACAATAGACCTGATGAAACTTGGATAAAAAAAGCAAGAAAATTATATCTCCAGGCTACTTTGGGAAAGTGACAAAATGACAAAGTAGACTAGTAGACACATCTGATTTGGATTTTTATGGTCTCTGACAACAGACCAGGCAACACACGTAGTACACATCTAGGTTTAATCTGGACAGTCCAGGTTTCAGAATATTCGGTTGAGTGTCAGGTTTCAGTCAAAAACAAATAAAAGTACAATTATAAGAGAAAGGTATTGACTACTCATGTCAGCAACAGAAGAGAAGGGAAAAATAATAATTAACCTTTGAATTGGAGGGTGCCATCTCCTCCAAACATTCCTGTCCCCAGAGAACAAAACAAACCAACAAATCTGCCAGGACCCTTGCTCTGTACTTCTACTGTGGAAATAGAGGTATCAGACACATCCCATCCTGCCCACACGTAACAATTTCTGCTGGACACCAGATTTAGTACACAATGCCCTGGCAAGTGCTTGGATTCAGATGTACAGGACTTCAAATAGTGATGGAATGAGAAGCAAGTCAAAAAATTATTAAGAATGGGGAAAACAACAATTACTCGAATCCTACCTTACTTTGAATAATACTGAAAACTTGCTATTACTTTTTCTGATAATTCATTTTTAAAAAATAAGTATTAAAAGAGCAGAAAGGAAGCATAAAATTTAGTTGAAAAATATTCAGAGCTTGCTGAAGTCAGGGAAGGACTTCCAATGGATTTAATGGGCTTTGGCTCAAACCCTTACAGTGTAACAAAGAAAACAATATAAACTGAAGTGGGATTTATATCCCTACCATAAATAATGTATGTAATCTCAATTACTGGAGACAGTATTTGTATATATCTAATTTATCATTATTAAAGTGAGATTATGGCAGCTTTATGTGAGACAGAGGCAAATCTGGGTCATTAATGAAAACAGTTCATTTACATTATCCAGTATAACTACTCAGACACTTCCATTCTTCATGTTTAAAATCTCAATCTTGCCCCCCTGTGGCCCATAGGAATATAGCACACGTGCACACCGTAAATTCAGCTGAAACGAGACTGAAAATTAAAAATAAAGAGCACGTGTAATTCTTTTTGTTTTGTTATTTTTCCTCCAAATTTGAAATGCAAATGTCAAATAGTCAAGGCACAAATAAAACCTAGAGGGACATTTTTTCTTCAACCTATGCTTACTACAAGCACTTGTCAAAACTGACAGCACCAAAGAAACAAACTTGGAAGACTTTTGCATAATGTTTCACTCATTCCCTCTCACTAAGGATATGTACATAGGCAATAGAGGGCAGCTGTTCATGCAGGATGATAATGGCTACAGCTGAGCTCAACTGCTTTAGTTTCAGTGGGCACCTCCGTTACTATGTGTAAAAATGGGCTTTGTCCAGCAGAACTACCCATAACTCTGCCCTCTGGGGTAAGTTTGGTCCAGCAGCTCAGGACAGAGTTCTAAAGCCACATTGATCTGTCCCTGGTATTAAGTGGCAAAATGAAATTTGAAAATAAAACAGCTTCAGATATCTATATGGGCTTTAAGATAGAAAATAGCTATTTGGATGTATTAGCAAAGGTGCATGCATCATCCCCACCATCATCACCAAAATAGCTACCCAGGGCTCCTGATGGCAATGCAAATCCATGGCTACAGACCTTAAAAAACAGTTCCACAGAAAATAATACTCTCCCTTAAATGTAAGAAAACAGCAGACAAGATGCTTGCAGGTAATATGCCTGAAAATAGACAATCATATTACAAATAGCCACCTCAATAATTTTAGCAAAAAAATACCCCAGTCTGTGTATGTACATGGGGAAACAAAACCAACCACATGGAATATATTATTCCTTTAAAAACTAATCTGATGCTGTAATAAGGTTTGTGACATCTCTTTTATTTCAGCACTCTGCCTTCTCTGTGAAAAATAATTTATCTTCGGAACAAGCCACGCAGGTTTAGTAAAAAAAAAACTTCCAACCTGGTCCATTGTGTCCCTCAGAAAAATGTTCCACAGCATTGCCAGATTCTTTCTTATCAGGAACAAGAGAACCAACCATTAATTTTAAAAAGGTCATGTCATCAACTGTGGACATGTACATAGCCTGACTGGGTTCACTTTGTTTCTTCTTACAGTAACTGGATGCACAGTTACCAAACCTTATATTTTGCATTTTTCACTGTAGAAAAAAAACAAGAAATAATTACTCCTTCTTAACAACTTCTTACTATTAATTTGACACTTTTGTTATTCAGAAAGACTGGTAAACTACAGCCCCTTATTGTATCAATTAAGTAGGCAAAGCACCAATGCAGGCTCCTAAGCTCCCCATTTGCCTTCTCTTTCC
>NW_010294554.1:88703-90793 GCF_000700745.2 Antrostomus carolinensis
TGATCCTTCTGCTCTCCTGAAACAACCAACAAAAAGGAAATTAATGCCAACTGTGGAGGCGATTTTGTATTGACACTTTTCCAATAGAATCCAGACTTAGACCACCAATGTGTTTTGCAGGGGACATCCACTCATCATCAGATGGTTGTAATTTTCCAACAGCAACTGTCTTGGGATACATTCAAAAAAGTAACAAAAGCTAAGAAGGATTCTTTATTTCATTATCAATTTTTACACTACCGATTCTTCAAGCTGGTGTTGTAGTTTTAAGTATATAAATATAAAACATCTTACTTAAAATTGTTACTTCCATACAAATGTAAAAAGTATTATCAACCTATCCAATATAAATTGGTATTATTTTATAAATTATTTTAACCTGCTATACTTCCATCTACAGTATAGTTAGTTAATATTTCCTTTCATCCCACCAGCCAAAAGGCTAATCCTCACAGCAGCTGTTACTACTCCAGTACAGAATGAATGTGAATTTAACCTCTCCTGGACAAAGCCTAATAAATTCTGTTGTTTTTCTAAGCACTTCTGTGAATTAAAATGGATGTTGGCTTGCCATCCAAAGTCATGAACAGGCCTGAAGTGGCTTTTAGGCAAGTCGCCAAATAACTTCCCAATTCCCTTATAGGGTATAGCTCTCACTCCAGAGATCTTATGAGCAAGAATTGAAAAACAACATCTCCATTTCCTCAAAATTATTTTTCATTTTCTTAGCATTATTTAACTAAGTTATGCACAAAATTCCATTAAAAATATTAAGGGTTCATTTGTACTCGTCAATTCTCAATGATTTCCACTTAATTGTATCAATACAAATATGAGAAGAATATGCCCTCCTGCAATCTTTCTGACAATTCAAAGGCCAGGATATTGAAAAGCTCGAATATAAAATTCAATCCAGCATGTAGGTTTGAATATTGAACAAGGCTGAGGAAAATAGGTATACTCTCCAGTACAATGAAGATCTATTATGAAAAACAAATATATTTTTCCACTAATTCTTAACTTTATTCAAATGAAAACCAGTATGTGCTATAAAGTCCAAGACTTCAATCTCCATTTTCAAAAGTAACGTAATTTAGACTTTGATTTTGCAAAGCAATGAACAACCCACTAAATTTTATAGCAATTGGAAATCTATAGAATTTAAGCACATTACTTGTGTTTCCATATCTTCCCTGCTGGAGATGAAATATTTCCTGTTCTAACAGGAAGTCATCAGCCAGCTTGCATCATTGCTTAGCTTTGAACATTTTAAAATCCAAAACATCCAGGGCCCCTGTACAGAGAATTGTCTGCTGATAACAGGTTTTCTTTCTGTTTCACACACCCCTAACCACAGTCAGTAAGACTGAAATTCACAACAGAAGATACAGACCAGCTAGAGAAAATAAACTTCAAATAGTAATAAATTTTCAAACCCTTGAAATAGACTCAGTTATAAGAAGTCAGTTATTGGTTTAATGAACTAACATACGCATTTCAACTGCAAACCCCCTCTTCCCAGCCATTAAATCAGAACTGCTTTATCTATGGGATATAAAATTGGATTTGGGTTTTATGCTGGAATACAGTTATTTATTTTCCCTCCTTTACAAAAATGTTAAAGCTCCCTGACCGCGAGAAGACTGAACTCATCACCACCAACGGCAGGGACCGCTCTGGCCAGACTAAGGCAGGCAGTGCCCTCCACAGGCACAGGCACTCCTCAGGCACGAACACTTGCTGTGTCCTTTGGAGCTTCCCCAAATTATGGGCCAGACAGAAAATCCGCCACCTGACAAAGAGATTGTCCTTTCATCACCATGCAAGTGACAAATTAGCAGAGAGAGGTTTTTAATTTTGTATAAATTACCACAGTACTTCTCCCTCCCAGGCAGGCTGCCCGAGAACCAGGACCGACCGGACACCAGGCCAGGCAGCTGCTGCTGCAGCGCCCCCACCCGCCCAGCGCCCCGCACCTCTCCTGCCCTCGGAGCAGCTGCAGTTTACCAGCGGTTTAACCGCGGCAGGGGGCACGGGGGCCTCAATTCCTCTTTTTTTCCTACTACTTTCTCCCCTCACTAAGCAAGGAA
>NW_010294555.1:0-653 GCF_000700745.2 Antrostomus carolinensis
TTTTGAAGACTGGAGTGACGTTGGCTATCCTACGGTGTTCAGGCACCTCTCCTGTTTTCCAAGACCTTTCAAAGATGATAGAGAACAACTGCAATCAATTCCACCAGCTCCTTCAGTACACGTGGGTGCATCTCACTGGGGCCCATGGATTTGTATGTATTGATTTTGTTTAGACTATCTCTGACCAGTTCTTCCTCAACCAAGGTGCAGTCTTCCTCTCTCCAGACTCTCTCTCTTCCTTTTAGCATCTGGGATTACCAAGAGGCACTTTTAGCCCTAAAGACTGATGCAAAGAAGACATTCAGTATCTCTGCCTTCTCAGCGTCTCCTGTTACCAGGGCACCCGCCTCGTTCAACAGCGGGCCCACATTTTCCCTGGCCTGTCTTTTGTTATTGACGTACTTAAAAAAGCCTTTTTTGTTGTCTTTAACCTCCTTTGCCAGATTTAGTTCCAAGCAGGTCTTAGCCTTCTTAATTGCATCCCTGCAGGCCCTGACCACATTCCTATATTCCTCTCAGGTGGCTAGACCTTTTTTCCACATTTCATAGACCTTTCTCTTCCCTTTGAGTTTTTCTGTGAGCTCCTTGCTCATCCATGCAGGTTTCCTACTACTCTTGCCTGATTTCTTTCTCTTTGGGATGCACCAGTCTTA
>NW_010294555.1:1281-1548 GCF_000700745.2 Antrostomus carolinensis
TTTCCTAAAGAGGACATACCCATCCATGACAGTATTCCAGTCATACAAAGTGTCCCACCCACCATGTCCTCGTGATCGCAATGAGGTCGTGGCACTGCGACCACACACAGGTCTCTAGTTCTTCCTGTTTATTGCCCACGCTGCAAGCATTTGTATACAAACACTTCAGAGAGGAGAAGGAAATAGAGCATCCAGGTATCCCCAAGGAGGTGCAAGAGGACCTCCTGTTGTTATGCACACCCTTGAGGTGACTGAACTTCTGGCTCC
>NW_010294555.1:1797-29267 GCF_000700745.2 Antrostomus carolinensis
ACCCCCCCAGCCATTCAGTTTAAAGCCCACCTTACTAGGTTAGCCAGCTTGCTGCCAAAGATTGCTCTGCCTCTTCTAGACAGGTGGATCCCAACCCTCCCTAATACATTATAATCTATATAGAAAGTCCTATTATCATAAAAACCAAAACCCTCGTGTCGACACCAGCCACGTAGCCAGGAGTTTATGTGCATTATGTGCTTATTTCTGGCTTCCC
This sequence comes from Antrostomus carolinensis, assembly GCF_000700745.2. Lineage (NCBI taxonomy): Eukaryota > Metazoa > Chordata > Aves > Caprimulgiformes > Caprimulgidae > Antrostomus > Antrostomus carolinensis. The sequence continues at coordinate 2,015 of NW_010294555.1, forward strand.
ACCTTCCTCCAACAGGCAGAATGGAGGAGAAAATAACGGGCACCAATGTTTTTCACTTGCCTACCCAGGGCTTTATAATCTTCCTTGATTCTGCCCATGTTGTGCCTTGCAGCACCATTGGTGCCCACCAATGATGAATTCGTTGCCATTTATCTGAGTAGCGCAGTGAGTCACAACAACCACATCTTACAGTACCGTCCCCCTCACCCCTCCCTTCTTCCTGGGCTCAAATCACTTTGCTCCCGATGTCTCTACCTTCCCCCCTGCCCAGCACAGAAGGCAGGGAATGGGGGTTCAGTCAGTTCACCTCTGCCACTCTTCCTGGCATGAAAGTCCAAGAAAAAGGTGTTCCAACATGAGCTTCCCATGGAGTCACAGACCTCTTCGGGCTCAGCTCCCAGCTCCAGCATGGGGACATCCATGAGCTGCAGATGGGCCTCCAGTCCCGCGCACCTCCTCACCCCCAGCTCTGGGGGTCCACCTCCACTCTGGCGTTGAGAGACTCTCAGGGTCTCAATTTCAGTCACACTTTTCCTTGGGCTTGGCTTTTCTGCTTCACCATGGAGTCATCCATGGCCTACACCTGGGTATCTGCTCTGTTGTTGAACCTCCACGGGCTGCAGGGGACCTCCTTTGCCTTCTCCTACTTGAGCTGAGTGTCTGAGATTCTCTGTCTTCTCCCTCCTCCTCCTTCCTCCTAGCAACAAAGCTCTCTCCCTTTGTTTAGGCTGATGGTTGTCTTTTGTTCAGGTCAATGGGCCCTCCTCCAGGTTCTCTCCACCTTCTTATTTTTCATGAAAGTTATTCCCCTCACAAATATGGATTTTCAGAGGCGTTTTTCTATTGCTAATTGGCTCAGCCTGCACTGGGGTGTTATGCCCTGGAGCCAGGGGAGCTTTTGTGAAGCTTCTCACAAGGTGGCCCCTCTTCTCCCACTACCAAAAACAGCCCCCCCCACACACAAACCCAACACACTAGAGAAAAAAGAAAGTACTGATCAGATCTGCGAAGGTCTTTCTAGGAAGGTAATATGGATGCAGAATCTGATTTTTGCCTCAAATATTTGCAGTTAGCAAGCCCTCTTGGAGAAAATAAGGATTTGGCTTAGACAACTGCACCTTTTCTTTCATCAGTCAAAGCAAGTTTGATGATGCTGCCTCTTGATTTAATGTTGCTCTACCCAGTATGAAAGGGAATTTCAAAGCTACACCACTATTAAAAGAAACTCTTACTGCCTTAAACCTTTTAGAGACTATATTGATTGCATTATCAAGAGACAAGAAACACCAGCTTTTAAAGAACTTCTGTTGTTACCATCTTCATCTGACTTTGATTTTCTTCTGTTTTTCATTTTCTTGTGTGTTGTGATGCTTAAAAACAGTGAAGTGTTAGATGTACTTCCCATTGTTGAAAAAGGTTTTATTTGTTCATCTCTCTTAAAAAACATGTTGAGGCACTCTTTTTAACATGAGTTAAACTGTTCTATGTAAAGCACTGTTTAGAAAAGAGGTCTACCAGAGAGGTTATGAAAGACAGAACGAAAACACATTTTTCATAAGCATCTACTGTAATTCTTCCATGAGCTGGCTACTTTTTAATCAGATAGGACTATCTTGTCACTGCCTGTCTGTTCATACCATCCCACTGCAACAGTACCTACACATCACTGAATTTACTCTTAAATGAACGTAGAGACCAAGGGGCAGGAAAAAAAATCATTGGCTTTAACCTGGTTTAAAACATTTTATTTTGTCTCCAATTTTTAAAATTAATTTTAACCAGGAACTTGTAAAAATCATTATCACTCATTCAGATTTACTCATAAGACTTAGGTGAGATCTTTGTCCACAAGACCATTCATGTTATGCATGCTTGAGTTAAGAAGGCAGCTAACCAGGCACTGGTACAACCACATGCACCCATGTCAGACTCTGACCCTGTCCTCTGACACTGTGCTAAATTACACAGGCTACAAGTTAAAATTATGTGTTCATTTCCTTACCTTTTCCTTGTTAATGTGTCATTCTCAAGTTATTTTTCTTGGTATATTTTGGCTGCAGTACAGATGACCCATTGTAATTTGCCTGCAAAGTCTCACTTTGAAGGTCTCAGATGTTTAGTTTTACTCAGAAATGTGACTGCATAAAGATTTCACATTTTTATTGCTAGTTTTCTTTTACTCTACTGCCCATGTAGAGTCTGAGTGAAACTTGTTCAGCGGATGAAATCTGTTCAGTGGAATAATACAAGCAGGGCATGCTGCTTTCTGCTTCTGCTTGTCCTGCAAATCTAACCCGGTGAACAGAGGAGAAGCTGGATTTTATTCCGTTTCACACTTCATCAGCAGGACTGCTAATGAAGTCCCAGCATTTTCACCTGCACCACCACATTAACAGACACTTGTTTAGCACTGTAGCAACAAAGAGCAAAAGTACAGTAGAAACCTGCAGTGTTGCTCTGGCATTCACTTTATCCTCCAGTTCTCTTTGAAGAAAGGATTAAATCCACAGATGAAATAAACAACTCTCTTGGGAAAAAAAAAAAAAATAAAGAGAGAGAGAGAGAGAAAGAAAAAAAAAGGCAAAAAACCCCCAACACAAAATCCCTCTTAACTGTCTGTGTTAAATCCGGCTTTGCAATAGCATTACTCTCTGCTGTAAAATCAAATAGGATCTGCAAATCGCAGTAATTCCTCAAAAAAGGGGATTTGTTATTTGTTAGTTGTTTATGATTTGCATTACTATTCAAAAATACAGGCTGTCAAAATAAGAAGTTCACAGTTTTGATACTGCAAAGGTTTTTTAGGTTTCTGGTTTTGCAAACAGATAATAAATCACAAGGTGACAAATACTCTGACTATCTTCAGGCAACAGACATTTTAGTAGGGTCTTGAGGGGTTTTTTGTCTTTTGGGGGGGTTTTGGTTTGTTGTTGGGTGGGTTTTTTTAGGATTTTCTGTAGTAAACCATGGTAGCAGTAACTGACCTACTTTGTTACTTCAGGGGAAAAAAAAAAGGTCAAACTATGATCTTAATTAAGATGCAAGAACATCACTAATGTCAAAGAGGATATTTTGGATTTAAAAGCCAAATGCAGGTTTAAACCAAGCAGATTGACAAAGTCCTCTTATGTATGGACAAAAGGACAGGAAAAAAAATCTGGGAACTATAAAATTAAGTCACCTATCACTAAATGCATTTAAGTGCTTGTTCAGGCAATTAGAGATCTAGCAAGCAACCAATAGCAATTGAATTAGTACCGTAATTCTGATACACTCGTTGGCTTTAAGGCACACATTAGAAGCTTAAAGTTTTTGTAAGGGTTTTTCCTATAATAAGCCTTAACATCTGCAAGCTGTGTTCAAAATCCTATTCATTGCCAATGCCAAGAATATGAAAGGACATTACCCAGCACACACAGGCAGGAGCCAATTCATCTAAACTCAGCATGAAAATGTGCCGTTACTATTCAAACCAGAGGGCACAACAGGCAATGAGACACTGGCTAGCCTTTGTTCCTGTGGCATTGATCAAATTATCAAGTAATATATATTCTGATTTAAAAAAAAAAAAAAAAAAAAAAAAAAGACAGTAAACTGAACCTTAAGATGAACAAAAAACAAGCTTTTTCCAGGACTACCAACTGATTTAAAAGTTCAAGCATATTTCTGACTTTGGAGTGCTAATACATCATTGAAAAACAGAGCGCAGATAGCAAGCTAGTGCAGTCAGTCAGATCACTGAGATCTGACTAAGATCTGCTAAGGACGGAGACTCATGATCAAGCACTCAGCTGATCTACAGCAACTTGTTAAGCAACGATACTAATGGTGAGTTTGAGTCCTCTGAAGAACTACAGTGCATAGGAAAATGAGACTCAGTTCCCAGGAAGCCCAAATCTGGAAAGTCTTAAATAACAGTAAAAGAGCCTGGTATAGCTACAGCAGGTACCCACTCACCTTGAAGCAAGACTCCTGGGGAGACATTCACAAAGCAAATTATGCCCTCAGGAGACAAGCCAACTTTGAACACATTCACAGATGGCAAAGTCTCCAGAGGAGAAAAGAAGCCTCCAGAAAGTAATTCAGAATCGCAGCTTTTTTGAAAGAGGTGGACAAGTATGACATTTAGCTCCTCAGGATCAAGTTAGCTTATGAATACCTTTTTAGCACTATTTGCTGACTGCTATCTAACCACAGGGCCACAAACATGCAGGGACACATCACAGCACCAGTGTCACTCCCAGTCAGGAGGCCAGAGAAAGTCCTCCCTTCAGGCAACCCACACGCCAGATACATGCCAGAACAACTGAAGCAGAAGAGAGTGGCAAAATCTTCAGCAATCAGAAAGTTATTGTCAACCTTAATTGACAAGAACATTGTATGCAATCTGTAATTTTATCCTGACAAAAGTTGCATGTAGGGACCCTCCATTCCCAGCCCTGCTGTCGGCACAGCCGGACATTGCAGTCCCTCGCTCTGAGGTTACTCAATGTTAAGCCCAGCTCCGCGACTGGCCCAGTAGCCACAGCACATCATTTAACCTTCCTGCGATTCTGATAATTCCCCTATGTATTCTTTATAATATCAAAATGTATCTTGTATATAATCTTTAACTAATGTATCTAAAGCACTGTTACCTCCTTAGACATAGGATGATACCCATATAATTTACATCGCACTTACATGCATCACACATACTCCTCTCGTTGCACTTTCATTAGATAATCCAAGTACCAACCTACAGTGTAGCTGAGCAGTGATTTTAACCTCTCCTTTTCGCCTTTTCTTCCCTCCTGTAATAGTATTTTACCCTGCAGTTTCCTGGGGGGGGGTCTTCTTTTTTTTCCTTTATTTTTTCCTTTTTTTTTTCCTTTTTTTTTCTGCCCCTCATTATGTTGGCAGCCCAAGGGAAGCAGGGTTTGGATTAACTTTCAGAGACTCCATGGAGGAAGTACAAAATATTAGAACTCATCCAGACCAATACCTATTTCATTTAATGTTCACTGGAATATTTATAGGTCACGGCATTTTGCTAAATGTGAGACTATATGCAAAGGCACTTTATCTTACAAATAAATCTGTTCAGGATAAGGACATGAGTTTGGATACACTGAACTTATAGGGTGATTTTTTTCATATCATTAACATATTTGTCTCATACAGGCAATTACTTCAATGGCCAAAGAATATAGGAAAGTAGAGAGAAGACTTAAAAATGTAAATCTCATTTTGTTTTGCAAATCATTATTAAAAAGTCACTCTTGAAAAACAAAAGAAAGAGCAGGAAAGAGGTCAGGTGTAATGTAACCTACGGGCTCAGGAGGAAAATTCCCACGTTGAGTGCAATGTTAAATCAATGAAGCTTAGCAAACCTGAAAGAGGAACGTTTACAGTTACTTCTCCATAAAGTAATTGAAACATGTTTTTGCAGCACCCTCTTCTCTTGCCTTCACTTTCTCTTTGTTCCTCTCAGAGAGAGCTATGGAAGATGATTTGGTATAAACAGGGGATTAGTTTTCTCTCTCATTGCTCACTCCCCATTTGCTCTGTTTTGACAGTGCAGCCCATTACTAAAGCAGTAACACAAACACAATTCAGTTTGCTTCACAGTACACAGGGGCCACAGGTACTTTTACTTACAGAAATTGAAGTAAAAAGGGATGATCAGCAAGCCAGGCCATTCCCAGCTTCTATTCAGATCCTCAAAAGCCAGAAGAGGGTATGAAGACAACAAACCTTTTTATGCACCAATTTCCTCTTCTACACAATGGGACTGAGCTGATCAACATTGCTCACTGCGCCGAAGGGACAGGGACAGGGAGGAAAGGAAAGGGTTGTGGCACTACTCTCCTTTCTGTGGACCCAAGCACAGGCAATGCAACAATCACATGCCCGTTCTTGGAAGCAGTCTGCCTGTTAATGCTGCCTTTGAAATTTTCTAACTTCATGTTACAGCTCCAGCTGAGCTGTAATGCTACTGCTAAGCCCTAGGAATTCAGAAAATTAATACATTTCCATAAATCATGTCAAGTTTTCAAATTCTCTCTCCTGAACTCCGCCTGGTCTTGAAACCAATGATCAGTTCCATTTCCTAGGTTGGGCACAGTTGTTTATGACAGCTACATAAATCTGGAAGATGTCCACATCGCTCTAGATTTACACTGCTAGAAATGAGAGCAGAATCCAGTCCTACAGTTTCAGCCTTTGAACTGTTTTCTGGCATGTTGCATTTTGCTGAACTGCTCGTGACTTTGATTTCCAGTGCCACAAAGACTCAAACAAAAAAAAAGCATTTAGCAAAATTTCTAATTATCTTCAATTTCATATCACCTTTTTTTGCCTTTCACTCCTTCTTGCTGAACAATGCCTAGCTGTAGGACACAGGCTGTACAGTCTAAAGATACAAGCAAAGAATCCTACTGATATCAAAAACTATTTTGACATGAGCAAGGTGAACAAGATTTGGCCCAGAATCCCTAATGGGGGGAGTGGCTGAAGGCAAAGAACCTGAAAAAGAGAAACTGAATTCCCCATGGCTCGATGTCACCATGTCAGCATCAATGTGGACACTGCTCCATTTTATTTTACACACAGATGTGAACTTTAGCTACATTAAAAGTCAGCTCTACCTACAGCTATTCTTTGATGTCTAAGGCCAGATGGTTTCCAAAAAAGACTTATTCAAGCCATTGTAATCCACACCAAAATGGAAGCTGGTAATGCTAACACTAAGATAATGTGAGAGAATGTGCAGTGAGAAATGGGAAAGAAAAAGCAAAGCTGACCAGAATCAGTTGCTCTGTTCCATTTATTTTATTTTCAGCTGCTGCTTAGCCATCACAAATTCTGTTATAACATGTTCCTTTAGTGTAATTCTTTTTTTCTTTCTTTCTTTCTTTTAATCATTTAGGCTGTGAAGGCCCAACTTAATTGTTTCTCTGCAGTAAGTATGATTTGGTCTGATTATCACTGATGTTCTGATAACAATAAAGAAAAAGGCATTAACTCCTGACAGCATCACACTTACAGAGTTAGCCTCAGTATTTGTTTTCAGCTTCCCTCTTGTCCTTCCCATTTCCATTTTTATTCTCTTGCATATTCAGCAACATGCTTTACAATGTGTCGTGTGCATCCCCCCCCTGCTTTCTAACCAAGCTTTGACAGTGTTCATTGCTAATCCAACAGTTTGCACAAGTCCATAGCACAAGGTCAAGTCTAATTATCTTCTCCAATTTTCCCCCACTCCCTTAAGGCAATAATAGCTTCAGGGAATTAAATACAGGATCAAAAATGAGAACTCTGCTCCTGTTAATTGACCTGCATTTCAGCAGCACTAGAAGGAGAATGTCAGGGTCTCAGGTGCAGCAGAATAAAGATATTAGCACCTGCTGTCACATGTTAGGCCTCCTTACTCCATTTGTAATGTCTGGAGCCCAGACAGTATTTTTCTACAGTCTTGTAGCAGAGGCTGCAAGAAATTTAGGCTATTTAGCAGATGCAGAGTTATGCCTAAGTGAGCTTGCATTTTATAAGAATTTTTCAGTCCAACTTTGTTCCAGATACCCTGTTCCATCTTTCTCTGCATACATGCAATTCTTCATTTTCCTTGCCCAAACCTTTTTTACACAGACAATTACAAGGCATCCAAAGTTCACTAAGTACCTTAAAAAAGGCAGACAGACAAAGCTAACATTCTTACTCTCTCATGGTTTAAATAAAGAGAAGACTTTGGGAGAAAGACATACTGAGAACAAGTAAGAAGAAATTAAGCAGAGGTCAGATTTTCAAGATTATGAGTTTCCTTGTTTGTTCTGGAGGCAAGCCATGTTCTGGTAAAAACATGCTTTAATCTACTTCACAGTGTTAGGATTAGAATTTATGTTTAAAGAGTAGTAGCATGTATTAAAGGCAGCAAGTAGTTCTTTTTATTAAAAATTAAGAGACACAAAACCCCCTAAAAACAGCCAGCAAGCTAAAATTTAGAAAAGTATCTCCTATCTTTTCTACAATCATGGAACAAGGTCGCTAGGATATGTCCTCATAGATGTGGGCAAACAAGTTAAACTTAACAAATTTTCCCCAGATCTGCTGCTGCCATATTCTGCCACAGATTGTATCCTCCTCCTCATGAAGGAGGACTGTGCGCCCAGCATGCATACTTGCCATTTTCGTAACACCCAGCTTATCTCCATGAGGACCATCATAAAGCCCTGACACATTGTTCTTATTGTTGAAGTCTCTCCATTGGCTCTCATTCAAGGACACCTTCTTTGTCCCCTGCAGTAAGCATTTCCACAGCCTATGTTTCCACTACTTGTCTCACTCCAGTGTGCTCCAACACACCAATAAGGGCAACCTCAAATAGCCACTTGTCCTCTGGCACCTCAAACTCTCTCTCGGACGCATCTAGCCTTAGGAATCCTGTCTCAGGACCAGCTGAAAAGGTTCCTCTCTAAAATCTATTTCTCTTACAGGTTAACAGTTAAGTGTGGCCAGACACCATCTCCTTCTGCTTACCCTTGTAGGAACCAATTTTTACCTAGCTAGCCATGGGCCATGTCATGATTGCACTCACTACTTTTCATCCCTTCATACACTTTGAAACTATCTTATTTTGATCAAGATCCCAAACTCCCTGGAACATAATTTCTCATTTACTATGTGTTTGCACAGTTCTCAGAACACCATTGACCAGATCTGACTAAGAGTGCCCAGTGCAACTAGAATACAAATACAACAACAGCAACAACAGTTTTCAATTCCTGTTTTTATTAAGAGTACCAAAGAACACAAATGTCATACAACATCTTCTTTTTAATCTGCAAATGAACATGTTTTTTCTATTATTCTCAAATCTTCTGCAAGCACTCTGAATTACTCTGTCCATGCTGGAGACAGAATTCCTGCTATCTTACTCTTTTCTGTTTTGGCAGGTTTGTCTCATGTTGGTTTAGGATGAGCAGCACTTCTCTCTCTGTTCCATAAATAAAAAGAGACCCGCCACTGCCCTCTCTGATCTCTTGGTAGAGCCTCCACCCAAGTGTCAGGGAGGAAAGAGACAATACTAAAATTTCTGTTGACAGAGCAGACACAAAGAGCTGCTGCAGAGGGAATGGCACCGCAGAGGGCTGGGATACAGGAGGGAGTGGGAGGTTAGTGCTCTCCTCGCACCAACACTAAGAAAACCACAGAAGAACAGAAGAGAGTTTTGTTATGTGGACACAGACACAGCTGATGCCTCTGTCCCCAAACTATTCATCTGCAAGACAGAGAAATTGCTGGAGCAAGCCTGCAACAACCTGCACAGCTGGGAACCCAGACAAGTGGCTGCAGAGGGAAGCCTGGACGTTAGTATTGTCATCGACATCTGTTTTGCACAGCTTTCACTCACAACACGCTTTGCCTGGGAAGGGCTGTTAGCCCCTTCGCTCTGCAGTCCCCAGAGGACACCCAGGGCACTGGTGTGGAAGGAGTTAAGATAAGGAAAGCCATCAAAGCTACAGGGGACTCTTTCAAATTGCTTCTTGTGGGGCAAAACACAAATGTTAAAATACACATTAATTTTCTTCCCCATAGCAGGAGCTTTGCAGATATTGACAACTCTCTCAGGATGAAGCTTATGGCAGCTGCATTAATTTATACTATTGAGCTATAATGCTTTTAATTTATTTTCTAATTTGCTTCACATCCCCAAATTCCCTAAACTGCTTCTGTCTGTTTAAAATGAAGGTTAGCCAAGGCTCTGCCAGATAAATCCACCTTAAGGCTATCAGAAACCTTTTGTGAAGCAAGAGCATTCTCCTTCCAAAGAGGCCTTTCTTCTGTTCATGAAAAGACTATTAATAACACAATTATTCCCGTTGAAAGAAAAGGCCATAATTAATAGACTCAAGAGCAAAACATCCATCCTACAGGAAAACAGACTTTCTGCTCCTGGAGGCAATATTTTAAATCCAGAGTATTGCTTTGGATTTAGAAGCAACTAAATCTAGAGAATAATGGAAAATAATAGAGACCAAAAAGAAAAAAAAAAAAAAAAGGTTGCAGATTCCCTGAATAGCTCAGCACTGAAAGCAGAAAATGAGCGGCTACACTTCCTGTTTCCCAGCAGTCAATGAGAATTACCTTTCACACCATGGCTTGAGCTAAATGATCTGCAAATATATTTTACACATTATAGCAAGGCTCAGCATTTTAAGTAGAGAGGTAGATCTTTTAAAGGATATAGGTACTTCAGGGGAAGTATTTCCCTTATTCGCAACCTCATTCTTTTAGCTGGTAGCTGAACAAAATATTAACAAGCTTTCTGCACAGGGCTAGAGGAAAAAGAGAGTGGAAAACAAGGGTGAGACAAATGAAGAGCAGAAAGCCGCAGTGAGATACCAGAATTTTTTGAAAGCTAGTGGTCTCCAAACTTTTGTAGCTATTAGCTGAGCAGCATCTCACTTGTACCAGTGATAACCTGCCCAATGTCAGCTGTGCTTGAGGAGAAGAGTTCAAGTCTGCTCCACACCTCACCACCTTATAAAATACAGGTTTGCAGAAACTGAGCCTCATTTAGATTTAAAGTGAACCCAATTAAATGGGATGCATGCAGGGAGATAGGGAGACTCATTGACTACATAAAGAGTAAGAGCCTGGAGCAGCAGTGATAAAAGTGAAGTACAAGGGGTGGCACCCCAACCAGCTGTAAGTTCATTTCAATTCCGTAATATTTCATTGGCATGACAGCTGCTCATCTGTGGTGCTTCTAATCAGCTGCAAATGTCTGGGGGGCTGTCACATGTCCATTTGTCACCACTGCCTTCTCCTGATACACGAATGCCAGCATCTTTGCTTTTTTGCCATATTAATTACAGTGTGGATTTTTGCTGGGTTTTTTGTTTTGTTTTGTTTTCCTCATGTTCCCTTATAGCTTTGGTACTGGAGAAACGATCTCTGTTTCATTTTCTCTCTTATCATGATTTACCATTATTATCTTACCCTGTGCAGTGTTTTGGCGATCCCACTTTCCACCATTACTGCATGCTTATGCTAATAGACAATAAAAAAAACAAACAAAAAAAAAACCCAACCTGAACATTTGAGAAGTTACTGTCATTTAATCTTACTGTGTTGCTGGAGGAAATTTCTTCAGGGCAGACAGTGATTCAGCGTCTTTCTCTATCAAAATCACACCAGGGTGTTTTGTGCCTCTCTGCCTGAGCCCTGCTGGCTGTAGCGTATGTCACCCAACACTTCCCAAATTGAAACGGCGCAAAGTCACATCACAAGCACCACAACCAACTCCTCAGAGTAAAATGCATAAACTGGGACAAAACACTTGTGTTGCAAAAAGAAAGCTGCTGTTCTTGACAAGCATGACCTTTAAGTGTTCAATGTACAAAGCAGAAAAAGGATATTTTGCCACCACCTTTACAGAAGAAGATTCCTATTATGTTCTACAGAGTGTCTAAAACCAGAGCTTTCACCAGTGAAACTGCTGTGTCAGTGTTGTTAATTGTATAAAGAGACACATGCCCACATACAGACTTACACATAAATATACTGAAGGATGCTGCAGCATATAATCCTTTAAAATAAATTAGGTAGTTAGCTAATTCATTCCTATACCACAATTTTATCAGGCACTCTACCATCAAACACAAATCAACTCAGAACACTGCATGAATTACATTGGGATGACAGAAACTAAGAAACAATTTGAAAGGTGAGGAGAGGCCTTGGGACAAGTTTGGTTTTGAGTATATATTTTGTGAGGACTAATTATTTAATATTTATAAAGTCTTTTGCATATAAAAACACATAACTAGATATTTTTAGTATTTTTCCACAGGAAAACGTCAAAAAGCAGTGATAGTATTGCTGGGTCTGCTCTTGGTTTGGTTGCACCAAAAACACGTGCTTCATGTGCAAAATCTCATACGACAACAGCTATCATTAAAATCTGCTTATTCTTTATAACAAAGTGTTGTTTCAGTCTTGGTGCATATCCTCCAAAGTGACAGGCTACACAGGCACCCTCCAGGGAAAAATCTGCAGAGCATTATTACGTTTGGATCGCCAGGCTTAAGGAGAAAACACTCATCAGTATAAGCTTGTTAGCTTATAAATCTGCTACCGTTCGCAACCTGGCTAAAACAACTCCTTAGAGGAGTTCAAAAGACGTATGCTGAACTCGGAGGACAGCATCTATCACAGGAAAAGACAGGTGAAACACATTTTGCATTAATTCAGCACACCATCCCCACAGACTTCCCCAGCAGGAGCTATTCCGCCATCACCCCAGGGTGCAAAATGGTGTAACAAGCCTCCTAGGCTTGCCCCGTGCCCCCCATCTCTCACGCACAGACACACATCTGCCATTAACCTCACCATGCAACTCGGTGCCCAGTTGCTGCAACACAAATCTGTGGGACATGGCAGCAAACCAGAGTTAAGGAGACACATGGACGCTGTCCATGCCTCACCTCTGACAATTCCATCCTTTGCATTTCCAAACACAAACTTTTTAGCCCTCTCCGTACAGCTCCTGGCTGTCCTCTGAGGGATGTGACATCCACATTTTCCACATGCAAGTACATGCAAGCCAAGTTTTTACAGTTCATGAGCTTTCTCTCACAAGTCTTTTCAGAACGCTATCTTTTATTAGATGTCTGTGAAATACTTTATTTGCTATCAGGAGGAAAATGAGAAAAAACCCAACCCTATCTGTCCCAGCTAGATTAACTGCTGTAGATTTCTCCTTTCATGGACCTTTAGTGAATTTATATACATACAAATCAAGAAACCACTGTTGTTAACCTTCTATAAAAGACTGAGCCTCTTTTATCTTTCACCCATGGATTGGCAAGACATTCTGATGTTGCAACTTTTCCCACTTCCAATTTCAGTGCAACCGATTGCATTGAGGTCAGAGCTTAGCTCACCTCAGCTTCATCTAAGACAAGAGCGCTACGTGGACTGGCAAAAAAGATGGAAAACAGATTCAGGAGAACAAAAAAAATCTTTCATTTTGTATTCTAATTTTTGGTCATTGGAAGCTGCTTCTCTATGGTGATGCTAATTTGTTTTTTAAAAATGAGACTCCCCCCTGGGATGAAAATCTCCTCAGAGGGCTCTGGCCTTTTGTTTCAAATTCCTTGTGAAGTCCTTAGGGTTGAAAATGCGGCTGCCACTTAATACATTCAATTTTCCATGCATTAGGGTCAGTAATCCAGTCCCGTGCAGAGCAGGATCTCCCAGTCAGCTCTGAGCTTCCATGACGACAGTGAGCAGGGAAATAAACATGATGGAGACGCACAGAGCCCCTCTGAGCAGTACCTTACAAAAACACTACCCTGCCCACCTTTCCTTTTCTTTATTCTTTAAATAAACCATCAGTGATTATCTGGTTTGTGATTATGTTCCTATGAGAAGGCATCTGACAAACCATAATTAAAAACCATGTGAAAAATCATTCACTACATTTTTTAACAACTGCTTATAAATCCCCTTTTAGACTTTCCTACCTATTTTGGGAGCACAGTGCATGTAAAACCTGGCACGCTAAGGGCGAACTGTTCATCTCACACCACTTTATCTTTGAAGTGCTGATAAGAGAACCTAAAAATGCTAATATATTTGGAAATTCCCCACAGAGCCATAATGAAAAGATTTATATAAACAGTATTCTCCCAGTGTCTCAGGTGTGAGTATTCTTCACTAAAAGCAGTTTTTTTCTTCCTCATCTATGCTGCAAGCCTCAGACAACATGCAAGTAGAAGAGCAACGTTTTACAAAATCTACATTTACTTTCCCTTTCTGCATGTCTGTATTAAAAGGTTATACATTTAAATTCATGCAGCCCACCTGGAATGGTCCAGCTGCCATACTTCTGGGAGGGGGAGGAAAAAAGCAAGAGCTAAATCAACTTGAGCTTAGTACAGAACAGTGGTCTAAACCAGGAGAAATGTGAGAGAAAGTGGATCAGCCTAACCTGAGGGCAGCATGCAACTCCCTAGCAACCACAAGCAGCAGATGGCTTTTTCATCCCCCTCTCTCTTACAAAAGGTAGCAAAGTTGTCTAGCGACTAAAGCTGCTGGGAGAAAGGAACCTGGACCACTGAGCAAGATCTATAATCTCCAAGAAGGATCTTACTCTTTATAGATTCTCTGTTGCTACATCTGTAGAACAGAGATAATATTATCCCTCGATCTTTATAAAATGCTAGAATGTTCCTGGACATAAGGTATATACATAAATTTTTTGGAGGAAAAAAAAGGAGAACAGGTTGGAGAAGGACTTAATGTTCTCAAGGAAACAGTATTCTAATGATCACACTTGGATGATAACAAATACTTGGAAATGGCACAGCATTTTTCATCAAGAGATGCCAAAGCATTGTGCAATGGATCTCTTCCTCCTTATCTTTATCTTACAAATGAGGACAAGACACAGAAAAGATTTTCCAAGGTCATCCATTAAGTCAAGACTAAGACTAGAGAACCAGACTCTGTTATTAGCTACCAACCATCCTAAGAGAAATAACTTTGTCCAAGAGAACAAACCTTAATTGCCTTCCTAAAATTCTGGTGGGCACTATTTCAGAGTGGACTGGAAGCTGAATTTAGTACAGTAAAATAGTTTTAAATGCACACATCTTTTTGTCCCAAAGCACTTTCTATGCCTGACCTGCAACATCAAGAAAATGAGGTGACAGAGGGATGTAGCACCAATGTAACTCCTGCAAAAATGTTTGAAAGTGATGGAAAACATGTGCCCGAGACGTCTAAGACAAACTTTCATTATTAAAGGATCGTGTGATTTTAATAATGGTACAGCAAACACAGGAACTGTGTTACATAAACCAATCAATTCACATGACCCACTCCATTCCTCCTACACGCGCTAGCATTACATATATAGGCACAGTGCATACACAGCCAGGTACAGTAAAGTTGTGTTCATTCTATGTGGGGTCTTTGAACCACAAGGCTTTTAAGCTCAACAGACCCTAACGGATACAGGAAGTTTTACTTGTTGTATTTAATGACATGTTTCTGTGCATATCGTGTATGCTTTTGTGTGTTTTCTGCCCAAATATTTCAGCTCCAACTGAATTTTGAATGCATTTGAGAGTTTATTTAATTATTTTTCCAAGTAAAGGAACTGGAGAAATCAGTATTAAACAAAAAATCAACATATGTACAGGAGACTATTTTCCACAAACACTGAAGCACTGAGAGACGGAAACAAGGACTTTCAGTTTCAACCTCTGAGCCAGGCATCACCTCTGTAGTTAGCACGGAGTTGAACAGCCTTTCCTATAGAATTGCTTGGATCAGAATTACCTAAGCACCACTTTATTTGGAGATGCAGAATAAGGTGTAAGGAGAAGAAAAATAAGATTTAAATGATGAAATTTAAGTGCTGACTATGACATTGCCTGCCTCCTACTCACGGATGTTCCAAAGCACAATATACTGACTGTTCCTACTATGACAGATACAGCATTTCAGTAGCAAGATCAGGGCATGCTTGGCAATTATGAAAATACTAAACCCTAAATTCCTGTCCTTCTGGTGCTGGTCACTGACAGGGATAGATACAGCAGGGATCCATCTAGAAGTCATTCAGATGCATAAAAGAAAATAATAGCTCCTAAAAAGGTAGAATAAACAAATCTGTTTAAACTTCTCTTAATTCATTTTAGGGTTATTCTCAGACGATATAGTTATAAATGTCTGAGCAAGGAGATAGATGCATGGGCTGTCTGCTGATTCAGGCTTCTGAAGAGCAAAACTGCATTATCTCTACTGCATTAAGGCCTTACACAACTGCCTAAGTGGCCTTGGGATTAGGTCCTATGGGAAGTGAAAACAAAAGTAAAATACTTGAGTGCAAAACTAAATCAATAATCCTGAAGCTTTTTATTCCTCACAGTCAAGAGTCAAATGAAAGACAATCAATACAATTATTGTAACTTCTTCCTGAAAAAGCAACAGATCATCTATTCTGTGGAGCTGGAGGAACCCAAAGCTCAGTGCAAAAGATCCGGCCTCTTCATCAAAAGAATAGCAAAGGATGCTCAGAACTTTTCTAGCCCGTTCTGCCAAACTCACAGGAAACAGAAACTAGTTCCAGGTTAGTGTCATTATTGTCAACAGCTGCTTTCTAAAAGAGGCCGTAGTTCTCAACATCATTTAAATCTGCATGCCAAATGGAAAAGCTCGTGTGCACCAAGCTCAAAACAGATTTTCTGCAGAGTAAAACTTTCATCAGTAATTATTTTATGCTGCAGGACAAGAAATGTTCAACAATCCAATTTCTTTGTTCACATTCACAACATCTTCGATTTCTTCACCACTTCCCCATTTTTTTCAATTCGCACCTACAGCCACCCATGCAGAATTCCCTTCCTACAGATGGCAGCTGCACAAGCAAGAACTGAGCATCTCGCATTATTAGACCTTTTTTTGCCACAGGTCCTTTATAGAGACTGAATAGCCTACAAGCAATACACAGCAATGAAATGTAAACAACCTTGGCAGTGAACGGGGAAAAAAACAAAGCACCAAAGAGGGAACTGAAGAGGAAATCTGGGAGTTGTGAGCTGAGTCTTTACAAGTGGTGATAAGCATACTAGCTTTGTAGCAGGGAGGCCTCTTTTTTGAAAGCAGTTTTCATAGCAGTAGTTTCCCAAGTAGCAGTCCCCCACCAGGAGTACTGCGTCCAGTTCTGGGGCCCCCAACATAAGAAGGACATGGACGTACTGGAGTGAGTCCAGAGGAGGCCACAAGGATGATCCGAGGGCTGGAGCACCTCTCCTACGAGGACAGGCTGAGAGAGTAGGGGCTGTCCAGCCTGGAAAAGAGAAGGCTTCAGGAAGACCTTATAGCAGCCATCTAGTACCTGAAGGGGCTACAGGAAGCTGGGGAGGGACTTTTTACAAGGGCAGGTAGTGATAGAACAAGGGGAAATGGCTTCAAACTGGAAGAGGGAAGGTTTAGATTAGATATTAGGAAGAAATTCTTTCCTGTGAGGGTGGTCAGACACTGGAACAGGTTGCCCAGAGAAGTTGTGGATGCCCCCTCCCTGGAAGTGTTCAAGGCCAGGCTGGATGAGGCTTTGAGCATCCTGGTCTAGTGGAAGGTGCCCCTGCTCATGTTAGAGGGGATGGAACTAGATGATCTTGAAGGTCCCTTCCAATCCAAACCATTCTATGATTTTATGATAAAAAACACATATATTTCCCATATAAAGATCTGTCCAGCTAGTTCTGGTTCAGCCAACCTACCCAACAAACGTAAGAGGCTCAGATGCATGCACATACCTGCTAACTGGGGAAGCTGCTCCAAGCTGCACCTCCACTGCAGCTGAGAATTAGCCTAAAATCTGAAGGCTCAGTTTCTCCTGATGTCTGGCTCTAGCAACAACCTGGGTAGAGGGCATAACTGGAGTGTTTCTCAGACACCCAGACGCATCTCTACTCTGCCACTACAAAGCAATGGAACTCCAATGCCATATATACTGAGCCTCCTTTCACCTTATATAGCTACAATATTGGCTTTGCATCTAAATTTAGAAGTATCAACTATGATGTCTCCGACAGATTTGTGCCTTTTTGTCTTCCTCACAGCTGACTCATTTTTAGTCTTTCATCTCTCTGTCTAGTACATACGATCATCATGGCAGCAAGGGAACAAGTCTGCTGACAGGTTGCCCCAGTATCTTGCACTTCAGACTGTATTACCTTCCAAAAATATCTTTCTGTTTGCTTCCAACATTACTGCTGTTGTTATGGCCCCTTTACCCTTTCTTTTTGGCTGCATCAACAGGCAGATTTCCCAAAAGCATTTTCCGAAGGACTCCAAAGAGAGCACTCCAATCCAACGGCAAAGGCTCCCATTCAAACCAGTTCCTCTTCCTCTTTTCACTAGAAGTTGTATGGAGCAAGTTTTATTTGGTAAATGTAAATCCCTGAAAGAACAAGGAAAATGCAAAGCTTCCTGGCAGAACAGTTAATTCTTCATTCTGTTATGCAGTTCTATTCATTATTCTCAACTTTTTCCTTGGCATTCACACCTCTCAATTATTCACAATTCTGTGTATAAATACAACAGAGAAAATATTTATCCAGTAGATACTGGTCTTACAGTCAAATCTGCATCTCTTGCTTTGGTAGACAGTCCTTTAACCACCAGGTCACTGATAAGAGATATTCTCCAACACTTCTACTGCCTGTGTAAGGGACAACTTAGGTATTTCACAATTTGAAAAAAAAATACTGAAGAAGACAGGAGAAATAAATGGCACAAGAAGCAAGTACTAGGACCTTAGTCCTTTTATGAGCCAAAAAGACTTGCCCACAGTTGCAAGGAAAATTTGTGGAAGATAAAGAAATTCTCAATCTCTCAAGTTTCATAGGCACAAGGTAGTCTTCCTTTCTATGAACAGCACAGCTTAGGATCATAGAACAGTTTAGGTTGGCAAAGACCTTCAAGATAATTGAGTCCAACTATTAACCTAACACTCCCAAGTCCATCACTAAACCATGTCTCTAAGCACCACATTTACATGTCTTTTAAAGAGCTCCAGGGCTGGGGACTCCATCACTTCCCTAAGAAGCCTGTTCCAATTTTTGACAACTGTTTTGGTGAAGAAATTTTTCCTAATATCCAATCAAAACCTTCCCTGGTGCAACTTGAGGCCATTTCCTCTCATCTTATCATTTGTTACTTGGGAGAAGAGATCGAGACCCACCTTGCTACAACCTCCTTTCAGGCAGTTATAGAGAGTGAGAAGGTCTCACCTCAGCCTCCTTTTCTCCAGACTAAACAATCCCAGTTGCCTCAGCTGCTCCTCCTAAGACTTGTTCTCTAGACCCTTCACCAGCTTTGTTGCCTTTCTTTGGACACACTTCAGCACCTCAATGTTCTTCTTATAGTGAGGGGCCCAAAACTGAACACAGCACTCAAGGTGCGGCCTCACCAGTGCTGAGTACAGGGGGACAATGACTTCCTTGGTCCTACAGGCTATACGAGTACTGATACAGGCCAGGGTGCTATTGGCTGCCACCTGGGCACACTGCTGGCTCATGTTCAGCCGGCTGTCAACCAGCACCCCCACATCCTTTTCTACCGCGCAGCTTTCCAGACACTCCGCCCCAAGCCTGTAGCGTTGTATGGGGTTCTTGTGACCCAGGTGCAGGACACAGCTCTTGGCCTTGTTGAATCTCATACAATTGTCTTTGGCCCATCAATCCAGCATGACCAGATCTCTCTGTAGAGCCTTCCTACCCTCAAGCAGATCAACACTCCCACCAAATTTGGTGTCATCTGCAAACTTACTGAAGGTGCACTTGATCACCTCATTCAGACCACTGATAAAAGATGTTAAACAGGACTGGCCCCAGTACTGAGCCCTGGGGAACACCATTTGTGACCGGCTACCAACTGGATTTGACTCCATTCACCAGAACTCTTTGAGCCCAGCCATTTAGCCAGTTTTCCACCCAGCAAAGAGTGCCTGTCCAAATCATGAGAAGCCAGTTTCTGCAGGAGAATGCTGTAGGAAACAGTGTCAAAGGCTTTACTGAAGTCTAGGTAGACAACATCCACAGCCTTTCCTTCATCCACTAAGTGGGTAACCTTGTCATAGAAGGAGATCAGGTTAGTCAAAAAGGACTTGCCTTTCATGAACGCGTGCCGCCTGGGCCTGATGACCTGGTTGTCCTCTACGTGCTGTGTGATGGCACTCAAGATGATCTGCTCCATAACCTTCCCTGGCACCAAGGTCAGACTGACAGGCCTGTAGGTCCCCAGATCCTCCTTCCAGCTGTTCTTAACAGATGGGTGTCACATTTGCCACCCTCCAGTCAAGTGGAACCTCCCCAGTTAGCCAGGACTGCTGATACATGATGGAACATGGCTTGGTGAGCACTTCTACCAGCTCCCTCAGCACCCTTGGGTGGATGCCATCCAGCCCCATAGAACTGTGTGTGTAGCAAGTCACTAACTATTTTCCCTTAGATTAGGAGGGCTTCATTCTGCTCCTTGTCCCTGTCTTCCAAGGACTTGCCTTTCATGAACGCGTGCCACCTGGGCCTGATGACCTGGTTGTCCTCTACGTGCTGTGTGATGGCACTCAAGATGATCTGCTCCATAACCTTCCCTGGCACCAAGGTCAGACTGACAGGCCTGTAGGTCCCCAGATCCTCCTTCCAGCTGTTCTTAACAGATGGGTGTCACATTTGCCACCCTCCAGTCAAGTGGAACCTCCCCAGTTAGCCAGGACTGCTGATACATGATGGAACATGGCTTGGTGAGCACTTCTACCAGCTCCCTCAGCACCCTTGGGTGGATGCCATCCAGCCCCATAGAACTGTGTGTGTAGCAAGTCACTAACTATTTTCCCTTAGATTAGGAGGGCTTCATTCTGCTCCTTGTCCCTGTCTTCCAGCTCAGAGGGGGTGGATACCCAGAGAACAACTGGTCTTACCATTAAAGACTGAGGCAAAGAAAGCATTAAATACCTCAGCCTTATCCTCATCCTTTGTCACTGTTCCCCCTGCACCCAGTAAAGGATGGAGATCCTCCTTAGCTCTCCTTTTGCTGCTAATTTATTTATAGAAACATTTTTGTTGTCTTTTATCGCAGTAGCCATTTAAGTTCTAGTTGGGCTTTGGCCCTCCTAATTCTCTCCCTGCATAACCTCAGGGTATCTTTGTAGTCCTCCTGAGTTGCCTCTTCTTCCAAAGCTGTCTTTTTTTTCCTGAGTTCCAGCCAAAGCTCTCTGTTCAGCCAGGCTGGCTCATCCTTCGGCACATGAGGACGGCCTGCTTCTATGCCTTTAAGATTTCCTTCTCAAAGAATGTCCAGCTTTGTTGGACCCTTTTGCCCTTCAGGATGACCTCCCAAGAGACTCTGTCAACCAAGCCACTAAACAGGCCAAAGTCTGCCCTCTGCTTCTGCATTTTCAGCAACAAACAACTATTGTGACTGATACTCTGTGTTAATACATTAAGCCATCACCTCTAAAAACAGCCTGGAGATCTATATTAGTTTGAAGAGCAATGTAATTAGAAATTATTGTATTACATTGGACAGGAGTTAAAACACAGTGGTATAGACCCAAATCTAACAAAACAAAGAGAAAGTGTGCAATGAGAGTATTCCGGAAGACTTCACTGCCTTCTTGATACACTGACAGTTTCCACTTGCTCACTATTTTCACACAAAGGTCAGAAGCTTTTAGTATCTCTAATGCTCGAGGGTATGATTATGAGAGATAGTCCAGGCTTTGTCTTCATCCTTGTATTATTTTTAAAAGAATATTGTTAATGAGGAATGAAGTGTAATTTTGTGCTTGGAAGCAGATGAAATCAGAAGTGTGTTCCTGTGCTTTAACATGCAATTGGAACAGACCTATGAGTTAGTCACACACAGTCACAGTGGAGCATCAGCTGTTACATTTATCCCAGGAATTTAACCGGCTATTTGCTTATGGATATGTAACTAAACGCAGTTTATCATGGCCCAAAATCTTGACTTTGAGAACTGCACTTCAAAGCTTCCTCTTCTCCAACACCAGAAGGTTTATTTCTGACATACTGACAGCTTTAAAAAAAAAAAAAACAACAAACCAAACTAAAAAGTTAATCCCAGGGGACTTACTTGTAGGAACACTTTAGCAATAATTAATAAAATATAAGAAAAAATAGGCTGCAGGCTCACCAAGTATAGGCATAGAATCGTGTGTGGAATTTTATCGTTGATTCAAAGACAACTTCTAGTTTTTCCTTGCTGTACAGTTTCATGGTCTATAGCAAAACATCTGAACTTCCCTGAAACAGAAGAAGAGAGGGACTACAAGGGGAATGTAGATATCAATCTCAGGTCCATACTTCAGACTCAAATGTTTTTCTTTGTTTTAAACCAGAAATGAGTTATGCCTTTTGCTATCCTGCTTAATCAATGAAAACACATTTTGAGATAATGAAAAGACCCACAATACCTGTTTCTATTAAAAAATTAATACAATTAAGTAATTAATTAATGCAATTATGATTCTCATCAGAAATCAATGCATTGCTCTTTCCCATAAAACTTCACTATCTGTGAAGGTCTCAACATAGATAGGGCCTTCTCTACCATAAAGTCCTTCAATGCTTTTTTGAAATGGATGTAAGAATTCATCCTCAATGGCAGAGGTAAATAGCACTCCCTTAAAGTCACAGTTGAAATGGGAAGAGAATATACAAATGTTTGTGTAATACAGAAATGTATTTGCCGATACACTACTGGCTAAATTTACCTGTATTAACTTACTAACACAACTAAA
The DNA here is from genome assembly GCF_000700745.2 of Antrostomus carolinensis. Classification (NCBI taxonomy): domain Eukaryota; kingdom Metazoa; phylum Chordata; class Aves; order Caprimulgiformes; family Caprimulgidae; genus Antrostomus; species Antrostomus carolinensis. The sequence goes on from NW_010294555.1 coordinate 24,339, forward strand.
AATATTTAAATCACTTACTAACAGGCAATATTAACACAAATCTATTTGGTTAACCAGCACTTCTATGCATAGCAGCATTTGAAAGACGTAGATTAACTGGAGAGCTCTCACAGAGGGTTATATAAAACATGATCAGAACTGGAGTGACTTGACTACAATGAAATAATAAAGCAAGCTAAACCTGTGAGGGTTGAGCTGAAGAAAATAGAAGGAAACATTAATATAGTTTATTATTAACTACAAGAAAAGTAAAAAGGAAATAAGAGAAGGATTTAGTTCACCTAAAATTGAGTGCAAAAGGAGAAACTATGAATAGCTAGAAAGTGTACAAATATCATCCTATATAAATTACAGCAGACATGACTTCTTAGATACTCAGAAGTATTGTTCTCTTCTGAAGAGCTTCAAAATAAAATTACACCTTCTTTTTCAAGCCACTTGCTCCTTGCAGAGACAAACCTGAACAAAACGAAATATTACTGCTTTCATTCCTCATAGCCTTGTTCTCACTGCACAGTCCCACAGTCTTCAGTGGGATCAGGTCACCAAAGACATAAACTGAAAAAAAGGTTTGTTTGTTTTTTTTCTGATAACTGTCAATGAACCTTCTGCCTGAAGCAGCTTATCTCCTACTGGAGATAGATTTATGCACAGACACATGCACACAGATAAAAGAATAACATAATTTAATTCTCACATTTCAAATTGAGTTTGTGGGTCTGGGAGAAAAAAACACTCGGGGTTTTTCACTAGTAAATCTGACACTTAAAACATTGAGAAGTTGCAAGTATAGAACCCCAGGATGTACTGACAAAGGCATTATTTGAGAGGGGAATTTAGGACTAAACAGAACTCAAAAGTAACACACCACGTTAGAGCAAGCATTCACAAGAAATCACAGTGCTCGGATGATATTCTTAATGGTTTGAAAGCAGTTACAGCAAGGAGCATATGATAAACCAAAAAAGGTCCACATTCATGACAACAGCTCCTTCCAGTGCAGTAACAGCAATTCACAGGCATGCTATAACTATACATAGGTAAGATTACAGTATTATTATATAGCTTAAAAAAAAAAAAAAATCAAAAACCATTTGCTTAGGTAGCCTTAAGATACTTGTTTGTGCCTGAAACCAAAAATACCAATGTATCAAATAATTTTTAGAATAACATTTTAAGCAGAGTGCAATTTTATAAAACAGATTTATGGCCAGATAATCCTAGAACAATTTTTTCTCATATTAAGAGTTTGCAGTAGAGTTTGTGCAGATGTAAATTTACAAGGTTAAGGAAGTGAGTAAAATCCAAATGTCTTTTAATTGGGACTCATAATCAAAGAAGTTTATTAATATCAATTTAATAGTTGGGATTTATATCGAGTAGGTATCAGACCACATTCCACAACTAATGCTCTATTCAAAAAGGCCAGTTAGAGTGTTATTTTCTGAACTGGAGAGTCTCCATTTTGAGTGCCATAAACATCAATTAAAAAAAACTAAGGAAAAACAAAACAAAACAAAACAAAAACAACATCACAGAAATGTTGGGACCCTAACCCCTCACAAAATTGATTCTCTTGCTACATTTTAAAAGAAATTAAAATGGAGAAGATATTGATGATGATGTTGACACACTTGAAAATCTAGTCTCAATGCCACTAACAGCAAAAATATCAATATAAACCAAAGTCTGCATTTTTACTAAGTTAATAAAAAGTGGAGTCAGGGTCTTCCCAAAGATTCTTCTGATATTGCAGTGGAATATGGGAATTCATAAATGAAATATAAAGTTACTGCTATTTGGTTCTGCAACTAAAATTGATGGGGGATAATTTCTATGTATTTTCTTTTTTTATTCTTGCTGCTTGTGATTATTGGTACTGATTATTTCATCCCAAAAGAGGAAGCATGTAGAGAGGAGAATGAAAAGAAATGAATGGGTAGACAATTATACTTCATCAGAGGTACTTGAAATCAATCACGATGCAGTTTCCTAAGGCTGTTTTCCTGAGCTTGCTGTCTCGATGAACTGTTCAAGGGAAAACCTCAGTAATGATCTGGCTTTCTGCACATTGATTTTTAACAGTGTTGTCATTTTACCAATAGAACTCAGGTAAAGACTAAGTGAAAACGTTTTCTTTTATTGGGGAACTAACAAGTGCATGTAGGAATTTCCCCAGAAAACACAAAAGGGAAAGAAAACAAAAGGGGTCTCTACTCACAAAATTAATGGGCAGCTCTGCAATGTAAAAATAAGCGAAGGGAGAAGACTATCAGTGAAAAGCAAAAGGAGTATTTCTTTTTTTATTAATGAGGCTTTTAAGTGTTGCAAATTTTGCAAAACAAAAGAAAATGTTATTTTTAAACCACCTAGTATCTGTTTAACACCGAAAGCAATCACTTTAATAAAATGAAGGGTTAAGAATGGGAGAGGAAGATGTCCACTTTGGCAATTTATTTCATTTTACCATTTTAATAGCCAGTAAACTCAAATTGCCTTAACATGCCAATCCAGCATGTAAAACTGTTCAGCAAGCTGCACGCTCCAGTGAGTTTTGCCAGTGCAATGGGTGACACTCTCCCAGTTAGTTCTGAGTCTGAAGTTCCACTAATTACAAAGCAGATTCTGTACTTGGAAGGGCTTCGGGATTGGATCTTGACTTCCAAGTGCAAACATTCAGAAACTCTGCACATTTTACTTGTAAAGATTATTGAATTCAACAGTAATATAATCACTAGAGAACATTTGATATATTGGAAGGGCATGAGACTGACTTTATAGCTGGTTAAATACCGGGGGTCAAATATCAGGACTATTGATGTAATATAGATAATCTAAACCTAAATCTAAACGATACATTTACTTTGAGTGCAAAAAATAAATTCATTTTGTTGTTACACAGCACTACTAGCATCTAGGCACTTCAAGTTCTAATCCGGTGATTCTTCTTCCATCTCAGTTTCCCCATCTGTAAAACAGGGATAAAGCTTACCTTCCCCACTCAGCGGATGTGTGGATTAGCTAGAGAGGCTGAAAACCCTTTGAAGATGAGAAGTGCTCATCATTATTATCCAACAGCAGCATTCCAATTACAGTCTCTCGTCCTTCTTCCTTTAGAAGCTGTCAAACATAATATACCGCTCCATGCGTCACAAAGATTAAATATGTCTAATATGACAGGTTTAAGATGGACAGGATATTATCTTAACAAGGTTACATGCAAGTATAATTACTTGTTTGCTAATTCGTTTCATTTAACTTACAAATGCTGTCAGTCTGTTTTCTGCAAAGAAAGACCCCAGAGTTCTGCCATTAATGGGACTCTGTGTCTTTAGAGGGTGTGTGGAACAACCTCTTCTGTGTTACTACTTCCACCATGTCAGACCTATGGATTTCATATTGGTCTTAAAAAGGCTTTATGAGAATTTCACATTTCTTGGATTTTGTGGATTCTTAGAAGTTATTTTTTGTCTTCAGCACACTGTCCAACTGCCACACATTTTCCATTAGTGAATTAAACTTGATTATCTTTTCATTTTACTGGGGGAATATCTAGAGAGAGAAGCCACAGGGCAGATTTCAAAGGCATTTAGGCACCTGTAGTAACTGCAAGATAAGAAGAGATTGTTTTTTAAAATTCCATCGTGTCTCTGCCTGAATATTTAAGTACCTACACACTCTTTAAAGAAATTTTTTTCTTGAAGATAGAGAAAAAACATCTAAACAAGAACTAGAATTCATGTATTTTGTTATCAGTAGGATGCATCTTCTGAAGAATCCTACAGACAGCTGATTCATTAAACTGACTTCCAGAGCAACAAGTATTCACTTCATTACAGCAAAAAAGGTGCTGTCACCAGCAAAGTGGATGTATTCCCAAAGAATCCTTCTGCGCAAACATGCTCCCTTCAGGGGGACAGGTTTTCTGTCCTAACAAGCATGCATTTGGGGTCTTGTTTCTGCACAACTCATGCAAACCCGCTCTACCCAGGGCTCAGCTCCATGGAGTTAACACCACTTCTGGCCTCGCCACTTCACTCCCTCCCTTGTTACTGGCAGCTCCTGCTCTGCTGGACGCACCCAACACTGGCAAGGCAACATTAGCCACGCTCTCGTCAGCACAGTAATCAATACCCTCATTAGCAGCAGAACGAGGCCACACAGCCAGGTGCCCTGCACTGCTAAATGACAGACAGTTAAGCTCGATTTTGCAATGTAATGAAGGAAGTGAAATAAATGAGCTGAGAAAACATGTGAATAGGATAAAGATAATAAAGAATTCTTTTCTTTGGGTTTTCTCAAAATTTTCATGTCAGCCTAAGTCAAGATGAAGGCACCAGCTGACAGTTCTCAGTTAACCTGCTGGAAGTTGTTTTACAGGTTAAATTCAATGAGTGTTTTAGAAACCCACTGGATTACTTATAGCAATTCAACTTTTATTAAAGAGTTTCCAAACATACTACACTTTTTAAAAAAGAGGTGACAGCACCTGTAGCTTCTGACCTAGATACTTATCTTTACAGAACTGGATTTACAAAAAGCCCTGCAAAAGGTGCTGGTCTTCTAATCAGTTTAAGCAATAAAGAATGGGATTTTTAAGGCTTACTTTGCTGTGAAACTACAACCAAGCCCTTTTATGTGGCTCTGTAGGTCAGTCCTACAGCAAGTCAAGACCCTCGCACTCAAGACCCTCGTTCACTGCAGTAAGACACAAAATCTCACAAGAGCCTGTTGCACTTTCAAAAATGGTGAGCAATAATGTATTTTCACCTATTTTGGACACCTCTGATACACTGTCAAGCAAATCAATTCCATAAAAACTTTCTTCCCATTGATAAGGACAGCTTACTAGAGAAACCTGGGCAATAAAGAGGTTTGCAGTCTTAGCGGGGTGGTTGTATTTCACAGAATCACAGAATCGTAGGGGTT